>NW_015396364.1:3957-8366 GCF_001527695.2 Protobothrops mucrosquamatus
AAATAAATTGAATCATCTTTTTCTTTCATTTCTAATGTTAGTCTATCCATTTCTGCACACTCTAAAATTTTAGTAATTATAATCTGGTCAGATGGTAAATTCTCATTTTTCCAAAATTGGGCAAATACTATCCTTGCAGCTGTTAAAACATGCAATATCAAATAGTCATTCTCTTTACCATAATTAGGTCTTAATATTCTTAACAAAAACAATTCCGGTTTAAATTATATCTATAGTTTCATCATCCTTTCCAACCATCTATGGATCTTAGACCAATATTTCTTAGCGATAGGGCATATCCACCAGGCATGGTAATAAGTGCCTGGCTGTTGTTTACATTTCCAGCAAATATCCGAAACATTTTTAAACATTTTCGCTAAGCGAACCGGTGTCATATGCCATCTATAAACCATCGTATATAAGTTTTCTTTATATGCTACCGCTTTTGTAAGCTTAATATTTTTATCCCAAAGTTTTTGCCAGTCTTCCAAGTCTATAGAATGTCCCAAGTTCTTTGCCCATACTATCATTGTTTTTTTCACTTGTTCTTCTTCCATCTTCCAGTTTAAAATAAATTTATAGAGTTTTCTAATCAAATTCTCATCTGTTTTTAACAAAATTTTATCTAATGGGGTCTGTTCTTCATTCTCAGGTGACAAATGTTTTAGCAAGAATTCCAGTTATTTAAAAGGGTTAAAGATCCATGAAGATTGTAATTCATTGTCAGACCAGCAGAAGGACCAATATTTATGTTTCATATCTATTTATGTGCCTGCTTCTCTCCAGCAAGGACAAGCTCATTTTCTTGCTTCTTTATACATCATATTCAATTCTCAACAACAAACCAGTCAGTCAAACAGCCCGAATCCTGACCATGACTCAGAAAGATCTGGACAAGTAATGTACACACCAATTTAAAGGTCAGTGTTCTGACACACGAGCACAATTCAAAGTGCACTGAAGATGTCTCACCAAATAGAGATGAATCGTTTGCAGTCAAATTGCCAAGTTTGGAGATCGAACTATCAGCTCAACTATCAACCTGAGCTACTAATATTCAAATGCATTTCAGCTAATACCGAGGTTACCTTGCTTCAAGGAGGCCAATCCTCCAAATTCTGAATAATTGATTACAATTGAGAACAATACCATGCAGAGTAAACACAGATAGGTATACAATATTGCTGGTGACAATTAATAAGTCTTCTCATTAAGCACATCTTACCTAATCTATTTGAAATTTTCCCCTTTGCACAAGGAAGACAATCATAGCAGCAAAAGGGCTTCTCATCTATTTTTTTCTTGAGGTAGCCTGGATAACAATTTTCATTGCATACAGAAAGTGGTAATACCTATTCAGAAATGAAACCAGGAGGGAATTCAATAGTTGTACTTTATACAATCATATTTCACTGTTTTATGATATTCTGACAAATCTGCATAGTTTTTGGAGAAATTCTATATATGGGATTCAATTCAAGGTATTATTAGATAGGCATGTTGTCTACGTGGTGCACATCTCACAGCGTACAGAGCCAAGGGCAAAGCATCAGGCCATTTCAGATGACTTTCGGCACATATTTTAGTAATTTTCTCCTTCAAAGTGCAGTTCATCCGTTCAACTTTAGCACCTGACTGAGGATGAAATGCACTATGAAACCTCCATTTAGACCCTACTGACCGAGCCATAGCTTGATTAATCTGATGGACAAATTCCGGACCATTATCAGATGAAATAAGGGAGGGACTTCCAAACCGAGGTATCAGCTCCTTTAACAATAATCTGGCCACCTCTCTAGCTTGTTTAGTGTTGGTGGGAAAGGCCTCTGGCCAGCCAGTATATCTATCCACAAAGACTAATAAAGCCTTATATAACCTACACCTAGGCATGTCTGTAAAATCAACCATAACTGAATCCATAGGAAAATACGACAGAGGTATGGTCCCCGGTGGCAAAAGGGGCCCTTGTCGAAGATTGGCCTTGGCACAAATTGCACATTGGGACACAACTCGGGCTGCCATACCGGCAAGTCCATTAATGAAATAATCCCTTCCCAATACCTCTTCCAACCCTGTCTTGCCCATGTGAGTGGCATCATGAGATGATTGAATCAAAGCCCATGCTAAGGACTGCAGAACAAAGATGCGTTTGTCAGGCTGCAAGTACCATCCATCCTTCACAGTTGCCTTGAGGTCGTTAACTGCCTTCACACATTCTTGTTGGGAATACGTTGGCTTAATAACAGTGGGCAGGACCCCCATATCCAATGCTATGTATATTGTAAGGTCCGGTTTAGGGCCCACCCTTTTTGCTGCACCTCTGGCTTCCAAATCCACCTTCCTGTTTCCTTGTGCCACCTTGTCAACACCCCTTTGATGCCCTTTACAATGCATGACCGAAACTTTAGCTGGCTTCTGAACTGCATCAATGAGGCATTTAATTAGGTGTCCATGTTGCACATACTTGCCTGCTGAATCCCTAAACCCTCTCTCCTTGTATACTGGACCATGTGCATGCAATGTCAAGAAAGCATATTTACTATCTGTCCAAACATTCAAACTCTCACCTTTGGCTCTTTCTAATGCTCTAATAAGCACCCACAATTCCGCCACTTGCACACTGTGTCCTGGTCCTAGGGGACCACTTTCCACTACTTTGTCATCATCTATGATGGCATATCCTGCAACTCTTTTTCCTTCATACATATAGCTAGAGCCATCTGTGTACCAATTGAGCTCCGCTTCCTGAAGAGGGATGTCAGACAAGTCCGGTCGGCTGGAATAGACGTTCTCCAATACTTGCAAGCAATCATGTTCCAAATTTGTATCCACTGGTAACAGGGTAGCTGGGTTTAACCGGTTAGAAACCACTAATTTGACTTGTGGGTTCTCAATCATCATTGCCTGATATTTGAAAAGCCTCTGATTGCTTATCCATAAATGCCCTTTATTATCTAAGATAGACTGAACTGCATGTGGAGCGTGCACAATCACAGGACATGAGAAGGTCAATTTATTACAGTCCTGCAACAGGACTGCTATAGCAGCAAGGACCTTCAAGCAGTGCGGCCACCCTTGTGCCACAACATCCAATTGTTTAGACAAGTAAGCCACCGGCTGTTGTCATTGGCCTAATTGTTGAGTCAGGACTCCTAAAGCAATATTTCTCTTCGTATCTACATATAAATTAAAGGCCTTCTCCAAATTCGATAGGGCTAATGCTGGAGCAGATGTGAGGGCCAGTTTAATGTCCTTGAAAGCCTTTTTCTGTTCCCCTTCCCAACAAAACAACTCATATTCACCCCCCTTTGTAGCAGAATAAAGAGGGGCTGCCAACAATGCATAATTTGGTATCCATATTCGGCAAAAGCCAGCCAAACCCAAAAAACCCCGTAATTGTCTCCTATTTGTGGGCTCGGCAATGGCTAATACAGCTTGCTTCCTTTCCCATCCTAGGACTCTGTGTCATCGCTCAATATCATACCCTAGATATCTTACTTTCTGCTTTACCAATTGTGCTTTCTTCCTAGAGACCCTATAGCCACACCTCAACAGCAAGCCTAATAAAGCTGCTGTATTCTCCCAACATGTGTCCTGTGTCTGGCCTGTTACTAACACATCATCCACATATTGCAAAATAGTATCCCCTTTCTGTTGAGGCACAAAATACTGTAAATCCTTTCCTAGAGCAGTACCAAATAAAGTAGGTGAATTTTTGAATCCTTGGGGCAGTCTCGTCCAGGTGTATTGCATCTTTTGTCCTGTCCTTGGGTTTTTCCATTCAAAGGCGAACAAAGGTTGGCTCACCTTATGAATCGGAATAGTAAAGAATGCATCCTTCAGATCCACCTGTTATGTCCCCGTTCCGACCCACACACCCAAACAGCCAGCCGAGGGTTAAAGACTTCTCCAGACACCACTTCACCGATAAGAAACTTGGCAGCTGCTCCGTAGCTGCCTGCCAAGATCTTTTACTCCAAACACACAGAAACAAAAGACAATACACACAGTTTAAAGCCACAGCAAACTACTTTGCCAGAGATTCAGCTTTTGTCTGTCACAGAGGTCCAAATGGCCACCAACACCCTTTTATAGCCTGTGGGGTGTGGTCCAGTGACTCAGCTTAATCTCTGGCACATCTCTTTTTCTGCTGCACACGCTTGTCGCTCCTACACTGGCGAGGATCCAGCCATAACTTCTCTTCCTCATTAGGGCTTTTTTAGAGGGGTGTTTTAATAAATTTTTAGGGGGTATGGGGGTGGTTAGGGGAGGCAGGGGGGATGTCTCCCTGAGGCCAAGGCCGGCCATGTCTGAGGGACGCGGCATTAGAATGGTGAGGGGGGAGGTTGGGGGGCTAAGAGAGGGTGGTGTGATCAGTACGGTCAGTGGGAGGGGCAGATATGGCGGGA
>NW_015396365.1:0-5524 GCF_001527695.2 Protobothrops mucrosquamatus
AATTACCGTAATTGAACATAAGACTTTCAACACCAAGCAAGAAAAGATAAGAAAAAAAATCAAGATTGTCAACAGATAAAGGAAAATAGCAAAACAAAATGAAAGCACTTTTTAGAGAAGACACAGTAAACACAATCATGGTGGAGTCCTAGTAGAGGTAGATGAGGTGACTAGAAAATGTTACACTAAACAAATGGTCTCATAAAATGACAGAAATGTTGAGAGAGAGAGAGAGAGAGAGAGAGAGAGAGAGAGAGAGAGAGAGAGAGAGAGAGAGAGAGAGAGAGAGAGAGAGAGAGAGAGAGAGAGAGAGAGAGAGAGAGAGAATATATTTGGGAACTAATTCCACTAGTAAGTGAGGTGAAAGGGGTAATAGACCAGCTGTCAGGCAGGAAGGCACCAGGCAGAGATAAAATACCCTTAGAACTATTTAAAACAGCAATAGGAGAAGAGGGAGTTAAATGGCTAATTATTCTATGAAGCAAGACTGAAAGCTGGAAAATATTGGTATATACTTAAGAATGGGACTATAAAAGAATGCACAAGTTTGTCACATAAGCAATGTTTTCCTTAATATTTGACAAAGAAGAATAGAGACATACGTGGAAAGAGAAATGTCAAATGAACAGGCAGATTTCAGAAAGGGCAGTGGGACACAAAATCAGATAGATAATTAAAAAAATAATGAAGACAGCAAAGGAATGTAATAAGGAGATATACTTTGCTTTATTGACTGCAATCTTTGGTTAGGAAGATTATGCCAAAATACATATGCGAGCCAAGAGTTTATTTCAGAAGCTGCTAGTGTCGCCATCTTGGCTCCTCTCCGTGTCAAAATATGAAATATGTTAATGCTTGGCTTATTCTTCTGAAGAACCTTTTGAGTGAATAAAAAGCCACAGTAGGAACTAAGATACTGAATAGTTTAGAATAGGGAAGAGAATAAGATATGCATTATCCCTTTATGTGTTCAATCTGTATTTCAAGAATGGCAAGTTTGGAAGAAAGGATAACTGGAATTGAAACTGCAAGTGGAATTATTATGAGTTGGAATATGCTGATGCTACTTGAAAATTAAGAAAACTTAGAAGGCCATATTACCAAAATATAAATGGAAAATGAAAAAATCTAATGGAAAAAAATATTAAAAGAACAAAGATAATGTCAATCTGCATGCTTAGTTATTTAATTTTGACAATAAAGAACCCAGAGATTAAAATCCTTACACTGTTAAAATAATTTAATATATTTTGTTTTTTATGATTAATGTCTTATTAACAGTATACTGAGCACTTGGTAGAGGACAGGAAGGCCTGGAGGAATGTTGTCCATGGGGTCGCGATGGGTCGGACACGACTTCGCAACTAACAACAACAACTGAGCACTAACTTTACAATATTTGGAATTCCTTTGTCAAATTATATACAGTATATTATATTTCTCTGTTGATTATTTTTCTTTTTCTTCTTTTGACTGCTTTTCACTTTTTCCTTTTTTTTAATGAATAAGAAAAAAGTAAGGAGTATGCAAATTATTGTATCTTTAGGTTCAAGTACAAATGAAAATGTTCCATGGTCTAGAAAATTAAATAGATTAATTCTAGGAAGGAAGGCAAGTTTTATCTTGTAACAGATTTAAACAGGATTGTGAACAATAAGGTTATTTCTCTGACAATAAAGATCAGAATAATTTAAAAAAAATGGTATTTCCATTTGAAATGTACACCAGTGAAAACTGGACATTGAGAAAGTGTGAGGGAAAGGCAATAAAAGTTATTAGATATAAATTGTACTAAATAAAATCAAGCCCTTGTAAGATTGCAGTTTTAAATTTCTGCTATGTCTATGGCAGTCTGAAAAAGATGGAGAATCACACAATGTAGTTATGATCTATTTTATTGTCTTTTTATTTGTTGATAAAACAAAATATATACTTACACTAAAGTATGATTTGGCACTGTTTTAGGCCCACAATGGATCATTAGCCAACTTCCTTCCATCCTAATTTTCTGTCGTTCTCAACTGCTTGAACATATATGTTACACAGCAAAGAGCATTGGATTCAGTCTCCAAGGTCTGCAATGCAGTGTCATCCAAAGTACTGAAGGAACTGGCTGTATTTTTATGTATTTTGAGAAATTCTGGAAAACAAATGAAGTTTTGTTATCCTTCAGACGGGTGGCCTCTGAAGCAGAATTCTCAGCAATGACCATACTGGATGGATATATTAGGAACATTTGAACCAGGTTTCTTGTAAGAAGCACTATAATGGATTGCTAGATGGGAAATGGGGGTTGCTGGGCTGTTTAAGATTCTGATATACCGTATATATTTCCTTTCCTAGTATGGCCTAAAAATAAATGAGTCCATTGTTACATGATTTAAAAGATTCTGGAAGGCATTTCCTCATTAAGCTAGTAATATTGCTCAAATATATTTTTCCCTGGTATATTCTGTTTGATTCAGGTTCACTGATGGTTTCATAGATGCCTGCTGTTAATACTCTTTCAATAATGCCTGCATTAATAGTCATTTTCTTTCTCTTTAAACTGGTTGGAATAATTACCAATTCTTTGAAATCTAAAAAAAAGCATTAATTGGCTTGCCATATTAACAGCAATCAAGTTGTCCCTTTACTTTTCTTCAAAGAAATAGATTATCTCCCAACTTACAAATTTATGGGCTATGGGCTAAAAACATATTCCTTAACCTATCTTCCTGATTAGCAAGCAGTCTAAAGTATTTTACTAACAGAAACAAATTGTATAGAAACCAATGGTCGGGAGGGACCTTGTGATTTAATTAGGAAAATATTTGGATACAAATTGAGAGAAGTTAAAGCAACCTTTTCCAAATGTATTTATTTGTTTGTTTATTGGAAATCGTAAGACATTGGTTCCTCAATTTTGCAATACTGCAAGCTCCTAAAATGAGAATTAAATTTGTGCAACCGGTGCTGAATAAAAGTAATGATTTCATTAGGGTCGGGTAAGAAATAATAATAATAATAATAATAATAATAATAATAATAATAATAATAATAATAATAATAATAATAATAATAATAATAATAATAATAATAATAATAATAATAATAATAATAATAATAATAATAATAATAATAAAAAGTTGGAAGGGACCTTGGAGGTCATTGAGTCCAACCCCCTGCTCAGGCAGGAAACCCTACACCATTTGTTGGCTTTTAGTAATGACTTTGTTTGCCTCTAGGTGGTTGCTGATTCTTTGTTTGATTATCTTTTCCAGGATCTTCCCAGGTATTGAGGTCAGGCTGATAGGTCTGTAATTTCCTGGGTCAATTTTTTTTCCTTTTTTGAAGATGGGAACTACATCAGCTCTTTTCCAGTCCTCTGGTAGTTCCTCTGTGCTCCAGGATCTTTGAAAAATATAGTTCAGTGGTTCTGAGATCACATCTGCCAGTTCCTTGAGAACCTTGGGGTATAATCCATCTGGTCCTGGCGATTTGAACTCGTCTAGGTTGGACAGGTGCTCACTTACCATTTTCTTGCCTATCTTAACTTGTGTTTCTATTCTGTTTTTTATGGCACTATTTTTGATAGGTTGGTCTGTTTTTTCCCTTTGTGTAAAGACAGATGCAAAAAACGAGTTAAATAGTTCTGCTTTCTCCCTATTGCTTGTCACCTTCTTGCTTTGGAGACCTTTTCCCAAGCCCCTTTTCCTTAAGTTTGGATTTTGCAAATCCTTCCCTCAACTTGTCCTGACTCCACCTCCCCCACAGCCTGACAGAATTTCCATCCATCCCCTTCTTTTAATTCTTCCTTGAGAGGAAGCACTGAGTTAGGCGATCAGAATTTTTATAGGGCTCTTGAAATATACATCCATGCATTTATTTATCGATTTAATACATTTATATATTGCAAATGCTCCCCACAGGGTGAAGCTTTGGCATGATTATTTCTCTTTTGGAAAACAACAATACACACACACACACACAAACACAGAAACCTAGGTTTCATGCAGAGCTCTGAAAGGTCAGACTGCTTTGCATTCAGTGTACTTTAGCATCAAAAAGTAAGAAAAATACTGATGACCACAGGGGTCTCCTTCAGCTCCCAAACCTGTGCCATTCTGACGACAACTTCCAGCCTTGCCCCAGAAAGATTGTGACCTATATATCAAGAAATGCTTGTTTAGGAGATTACCTTCAAAATATTTGTCTACTTGCTAGTTCAGCATATTTGACACATCCCAAAACCTTTAGATTATGTTATTTGAGATAAGAGGAAAATGTTTACTTTCATCAGCTGAGAATCTCCAAAAACTGGAATAATGTTTACAATATCTGAAGTAAATCCCTAAATACCCCATGGATGAAAAATGTAAGAAGTACCAACTCAATTGAGTGTACATCATGCCATTCACAATTACATTTTACTCGACTTCACAACATTTTCATTTATTCATAAGGTTATTATTCTATAAGTAACCTATTCAAAAAAACCATTGGCTTAAAAGTGATTTTCTTTCTAAACATTGAGCCATATTGTGGTATTTTAGTAGCCTCACAAATGGTTCCTAAACCATTGGCTGCTGCATGGGTCAATATAAAAGGGGGGGGGAATGACATTGCCATCCAACCAAACAGAGGAAATAGATGAACTTTTTGCTAGTCAGCTAACTAAGGTATGTAGGAAGCACATCACAATAGTAATGGGTGACTTTAACTACCCTGACATCAACTGGGAGACAAACTCTGCACCAAGTGGAAGATCAAACAGGTTCCTGGCAAACCTAGCAGACAACTTTGTCTCCCAAAAAGTAGAGAGGGGAACTAGGAGATTAGCCATTTTGGATCTAATTCTCACTAACAGATGAAATGATAGAAGGTGTTGAAGTTATAGGAACTCTGGGAGGTAGTGATCATGCAATATTGGAATTCAACATTATGGAAGCACAAGCAATAGAACACAGTCAAACTAGATTCTTGGACTTCAAGAGAGCTAATTTCAATAAACTTAGAGAGGGCTTGGGAAGGATTCCATGGATGAGAATCCTCCAGGGGAAAACAACTCAAGAAGCTTGGGAAATTTTGAAAAATGAGATAATAAAAGCCCAGTTTAGCACAATACCAACAAAGAGGAAAAATAATAGCTCTCAAAAGAAACCAGCATGGCTGCATAAAGAACTCTCTTATAAATTGAAAAATAAAAAGGACAAGTATAAAAAGTGGAAAGAGGGGCACATAACTAAATCAGAATATCAACAAATAGCCCGAGCCTGCAAAGATGAAGTGATTATGATTAAGGCTCATAATGAACTAAGGCTTGTGACCAAAGTCAAAAATAACAACAAAAAAAGCTTCTTTCAACATGTAAAAAACAAGAAAAAAGTGAAGGAAATGATTGGTCCATTAGTGGGTGAAAGTGGCAAGAAGGTGACAAGCAACAGGGAGAAAGCAGAACTATTTAACTCGTTTTTTGCATCTGTCTTTACACAAAGGGAAAAAACAGACCAACCTATCAAAAATAGTGCCATAAAAAACAGAA
>NW_015396365.1:5769-8365 GCF_001527695.2 Protobothrops mucrosquamatus
CTGATCAAGGAGAGAAGCAACCTAGAACTAAGGAGAAACTTCCTGACAGTTAGAACAATTAACCAGTGGAACAACCTGCCTCCAGAAGCGGTGAATGCTCCAACACTGGAAGTTTTTAAGAAGAGACTGGACAGCCATTTGTCCAAAATGGTATAGGGTTTCCTGCCTGAGCAGGGGGTTGGACTAGATGACCTCCAAGTTCCCTTCCAACTTTACTATTATTATTATTATTATATGTCCTATATACAGGTCTGCAGCCCATCTTTCCAGTTCCCTTACTATATTCCAGGAATTCTTCTAATACAGAGAATAAATCCTCTGTGATATGCATCAATAGGGCAAAGACCTCTTGGAGCTTACCGTGTATTAATTAATACAAAGTGGTTTGTAAAATTATGTACATTATAGGACAAACAAAGGAATCTATTTTTAGATGCAACACAGGAATACTCTCGTGTAGACTGACTAACTTAAATGGTTAAAAAAATGGGGGGGAGGAGATTCCTAATGGCCAAAGTCAGGGATATCCACTATGTGTACAGAAGACAGATCTATAATTGATTGACAGGAAACACACTGCATCTTCCCTGTGGCAATGGGGAGGCAGGAATATGGGGAGTAGTATGAATGAATTTTCCCAATTTCCACCCATGCTCAAGGTTGTAGTTTCCTTACTACCAAAAATAGCAGAAAATATTGATTTAACCAAGACTGAGGAGACTTCCTTCCTTTTAATGATCTTCCCAAAGTATAAAGAGTAGAAAAAATGTATTTGAGAAGCAGTGATCTAAAGCAGATAGATAAGAAAAAAGAATGAGACTTTTGTCTTGTCTTTCAGTCTCCACCATGTTCTATTCTCTACTGCCATAAATATACATGTGTGCAAGTGTGTATAGTACAGGTAGTCCTCGATTTACAATCACAATTGAGCCCTATTGCTAAGCAAGGCAGTTGTAAAGTGAGTTTTGCCCCATTTTATCACATTTCTTGCCATGTGATTCACTTAACAATTGTGGTGATTCGCTTAATGACCATGGTAAAATTGGTTGTAAAATTCCAGCCCCAGTTGTGATTGTAAGTTGAGGATTGCCTGTATTTAGTACCTGAACGTATATGCATATGCAAGAATGCTTTGAAGTACATAAAATATATGATTCCTAAGACTTGGCCCAGCATTATATGGAGCTGTTTTCTCATAATAGCTGTTAAAAAAAACCAGGGTCCATAATCACTTAGTACAGGACTTGGAGCAGGTGTAATATGCTCTTTTCAGCAATGTCTGCCAACAAGTAGATTGTATTCTCATCCAACTGAAGTTTTCAGGTGGTCTTCAAAAACAGCCTCATGTAAACAGCACTGCAGAATTCAAAGGGGTGCTGATAAAAGCACGGGTCACTGTGGTGAGATTCTCACCTTTCAGTTACAACTGATTCACTAGCTAAAGTTGGCCAAAGACCCTAATTTCTGCTACCCTATCCAGACATAGCCACAAGTGCAGGAGAACCTCTAAGTCAGGGATCTTCAAACTTGGCCCTTTTATGACTTGTGGACTTCAACTTCCAGAATTCTTCAGCCAGCATGCCTGGCTGAGGAATTCTGGGAATTGAAGTCCACAAGTCATAAAAGGGCCGAGTTTGAAGACCTCTGCTCTAAATCATAAGTCTGCTCAATTGGTGGAAATGCCACCACATTAAGAGACAGACAACCCAACAGATGAAAAATAATCTTGATGGATAACTATCAAACTTATTTTACATCTTTAGATACTGAGTCAAAATAATAATGTCTCCTGAATGGCTCTGGATAATAATGTATAACTGGGAATCATCACTAGGCCTATGGACATCCCACAGCAGCTTTATGTAAATATTTTAAAAAGGGTAGGATTAATCCTATGACACCCCACAAGATAGCACCCTTTGGCCAATTCCTCCCTACCATCATGTGAGCAGCCTACTTAGAAAAGAGTGGAACCATTACAAAACACTGCTCCCAATCACTAATTGTTTAATTTGGTCCAGAACAATACCATGGTTATAGATATTGAAGGCCAGAAACTTCTTAAATGACCATAAGGGGCACAGTTTCTTCATTTAGATTCTGACAAAAATCATCAGCAAAAGTGAGTAGTGCCATCTCTGTCCCTACTGAGATCTGAATCCTGGCTGAAAAGGTTCCAGTTAATCTATTTTTTCTTGATGTCCTATAATTGTGCACTAACCACAATCTCAATAATCTTCCTCCCAAAGAGTAAGTTAGTTTCAGAGCAATAATTGTGAAGTAAATTTCATGCAGGACCTTTTCAAGAAGCTGAGTACCACAGTCAGTTTCAAGGCTATTGGCATCATTGCTTCCTAAAGTATAGGATATCAATATCAAAGTATTCAATATCCAATTTACAGTTCATTTGGACTCCCTAAGGAGTCAGGAGGAGCAAGGTTCAAACCTAAGTTTCCTGGAGACAGCTGAGAAAGCATCTTATTTACTTCATCCAAGTCCATAAGCCAGAAGGAGTTCCAGATAATGTAACAAAGTGTAGTTTCAATTGAGTGCATCCATGAGGGGGTCAAAGCTTCAGCAAACCTGTGCTGGAATA
>NW_015396366.1:0-8365 GCF_001527695.2 Protobothrops mucrosquamatus
GCAAAAAAAAAAAAAAAAAAAGGGAACCAGATTCCTGCAGAGCCTCTTGCGAAGGCAGCGGAGCTTCCGGGTTGGTGGAAGACACAACGTCACTTGCTACAGGTTTACGAGGAAGAGGTGGCGGCGGCGGCGGCGGCGAGTAGCAGGCGCGCGCGCGCGAGAGAGAGAGACAGCTATAAAAGGAAGGGATCGGGGAAAGGAGGGAGGGCGGAAAAGAAGATGGGGAGGGGGAGAGAGGGAAAGAAAGAAAGAAAGAAAGAAAGAAAGAAAGAAAGAAAGAAAGAAAGAAAGAAAGAAAGCTGCCCACTCCAATAGCTTAGATCAGGGCTTTTCAACCTTTTCACCCATTGTACCACTTTTAGGATATGGCAACATCCGAGGACCACCAGTCGCCTAGCAAGGTGTCAAAAACTTGATGACCCAAAAAAAAAAAGGAAAAAAGTGATAAAGTAACAGGTAGTCCTCGACTTACAACAGTTCGCCTAGTGACTGTTCGAAGTTACAATGGCACTGAAAAAAGTGCCCCCCAAGGCACAGCCAGGCAAGACACCTGCCTGCCCACCTGGTGGCGCTCTTCCTCCTGTCCGAGGTTTTCATTGTTGTGAGCATTTCTGTTGAGGATTGGCAGCAGGGGTGGGATGGGGGGGTGTTTGGCTTTTATTCCCCCCCGTCTGCTGGGTGGTTGCAGCAGGTTTTGGTCACTTCACATGACCCTGGGACACTGTGACCGTCATAAATATGAATCAGTTGCCAAGCATCTGAATGTAAATCATAAGACCCTGGAGATCCTGCAACATTCCAGCTGATCGGCGCTACTTCTGGGCTCAGCGGAAGCGCCAGGATCAGAGCCGAGCTCCAGTGGAGTCTGGCGCTGATCCTGGCGTTTCCACTGAGCCCTGACAGCCCTGCAGCTCCAGCCATCTCTCGCTCAGGCTTGTGCGGTGCTGCCACCGGTTCAGCTCATTCCCCTCCCCCGCTACCACTTTTCTAGGATGGTCGCGTACCACCTGCCAGGTGCCAATGTACCACAGGTGGTACCCGTACCACTGGTTGAAAAGCCCTGGCTTAGATCTCGCCTAGACCCTTTGACAAAAAAAAAACACCAAAAACGCCAGGTAAACCTTTTCTTTTGGTAGAGGAGTAAGCCGAATCTGGAGCAGCCTTTGCGGCGGGGTTGGCGTCCCTGCAGGCGGACATCTAGCAGCGCGAGGTACCGCGAAGATTTTCGCCTAAGGCGCCAAACGGGTTGCGCGGTGGCCTGCCTCCCTTTTTGTGACTTTTGGCAAGACGCTGGTTCCGAACGAAAGGGGCTTGGCTCACCCCAAACTATGGAGCCCAGATTAGCGTGAGATCTCCTCCGTTCTATGTTGTAGAAACGTGGCCACGATGGCTTGAACCGATCTGGGTAGGTAGGTTGTGAGTGGCTGGTCAAGGGATCCGGAGACGTTAGCCAACTGAATTAATTCAATCTAGATCGGTGTTTTCCAGCCTTAGCAACTTAAAAAAAATGGATGAATTCAACACCCAGGATTCCCCAGCCAGCGTATGAAGGTTAGCGGGAATGAAAGTTGGGTTTTTGATTGAACTGATGAAACTTGCGGTGTGAATGCGGTTTCTAGAGTTGGGGCTATCGGATCTTCCCTGCAAGACTTCAGATGACCGCTAGAGGGCCAAGGTCCTGGTACTCTTTGCTGCCCTCTAGTGCTCCTAACAAGCTTTTGAAACCCGGATCTGTTGTTCGTCCATCGATTCGATGAAGACCTTGACATCTTATGGATTATGGGCCATCAGCGGTGTGTCCGTAGATGGCTGATGAGACCGATGTTAGCACGGAATGTTCTGCCACATACTGAACAGAGAAATGTGGATACTATTGCTTCAGCTTTTGAAACCCGGATCTACTAACAATACAGATATCCTTAGTGATGCTTTTTGCTCTCCCTCCCCCCCTCGTTCCGCCGAAAAAAGACACATACACATTCTCTCTCTCTCTCTCTCTCTCTCTCTCTCTCTCTCTCTCTCTCTCTCTCTCTCTCTCTGCTTTAAGGTCTGAGGTTTCTCTATTGTTGCAGGGAGGGATTTTTTTTGGGTGAAAATAAAAAATATGTGGTTCTTAGTATTCTCTAATGTAGTCAACACATCAAGCTAACATGTTCGGTAATTAGCAGCCATATTTTAGTCTAGTCCAGGGGTAGGCAACCTTGGCTCTTTTATGACTCGTGGACTTCAACTCCCAGAATTCCTGAGCCAGCCATGCGGAGGCGAAAGAGAGAGGTTTCCAAGCTGAGCCATGCCATGCTGGCTCAGGAATTCTGGGAGTTGAAGTCCAGGAGTCATAAAAGAGCCAAGGTGGCCTACCCTTGTGTGCCCCATGAAATTGTTGAGTGACCTGAAAACATAGGATGTTAAACAAGGAGTCTAGATTACGTTATATTAACCATGCTTCAGATGACGAATTCCTAGTTCTGCCAACACAGCCAACCAGGTTTAATGAGATGTATGTGAACCCAAGTAGTTGGCTTCATCAGGCTCCTGCATATTCCCTGGATAGCAAAGGGGACTAACAAGTACTGGAGCACAGGACAACCGGACCTGTCACTAGAAGACAAAAATCATTAAAGTGTGTCTCACTTTGGCCATGTCAAATGGCGGAATTCACTGGAGAAAGCAATTATGTTGCAGGATCCAATTTGGGTCTTTCACTCAGATGAGAGGTTTAGTCTTCTGAGCTTGCAGACTCATGCTGAAGCCCATCCTCTGGGAACTTCTCTCTCACCAGAACTTCTCACCCAGAGAACTTCTCTTTCGCACATTCAGGTGAGAGAGACGTTTCCTTGAGGATGAGCTCCAGAATGAGTCCAAAAGCTCAGAAGATGAAATCTCTGGTCCCGGTGACCGATCCAGATTAGATTTTGCAACATTATCCTGGAACACGTATATTCGCCTTCATTCATGAAAGCAATTATGTTTGGAAGAGTTAGCAGTAAAAGGAAACCAGGTCGTCAAAGAACAGTGTAGCTCAGAGGTCCCTAACCTTTTGAGCACCAGGGACCGGTTCCATGGAGAGAGGTTTTTCCGCGGACCGGAGGAGGCATGGTTTCATGTACTGCCTGCATCCCATGGATGGGGCTTTGCTTGTTTGCGCGGACCTGTTTCTGCCATGCCGCGGCCCAGTGCCAGTCCACGGACCGGGGGTTGGGGATCCCTGATGTAGCGAGATACAATCAAAGCTGATACCAGCCAGAGCATAGAAAAACTCAAAAAAGTCATGCAAGATCAGAAGATGTGGAGAGACCTGGCCCATAGAATTGGCAAGAGTCGGATATGACTGGATAACATCATCACTTAGAACTGTGTTGGCAAAGCTATGGCACGTGTGCCACAGGTGGCACGCAGAGCCCTCTGTGGGCACGCACCCTTGCCCCAGTCCTAGGCCTTCACCCAATGGGCCACACCCACCCAATTGGCCACACTCACCCAATGGGCCACGCCCACCCAGAACCTGATGATACATAAGTGGGTTTGGGGTTGCAGTTTGGGCACTCGGTCTCTAAAAGTTTCACCATCACTGACTTAGAAGATCCCACCAAAGAACTGATGGGCATTCTCTACAATGAGCCTAGCTGCAGTCATCTTTCTCTGTCTCATTCTAGGTTGCCACATGGAAAGGAGGGAGGGGGTTTCACAGGTTCTTCGCTAGTCTAAACAATATTCTGTGCCATGGGAACCAAGGTCATCTCTTACTCCCGGGACTAGGGACAGGGCGTTGTATTAGAAACCCTGCCAAACATTTCTATTGGGAAAGGTAGTAAATTGCATATTTTGTAACTGGGCAATTTTTAGTGGGAAATTCAGACTCGGTTTAACTTTTGACTGTGCCGATACTTTGTAACCAATAAACTTGTTCTTTGAAGAATTTACAAGCTTTGGAGTTCTGCTTTATTTGGCTCTGTCTATCACAGGGGTGTCAAACTGCTGACCCATGGGCCGGATGCGTCATGCCGAAACTGTGCCCACCCCAGCTCCGGCAACGGGGAAAAAGTCACGATACGTCACAACACATCACGTAACGTGGCAAGTTTGACACCCCTGGTCTATTGGAACTATGACACCTGGAGCCGTGACATCATTAGGAATCAAGCTTCAGCCTAAGGAAGGTTTATGGGCAGGATTAGTATTTCAGCAGAGTCCAAATGCATTGTTAACTCATGCCACAAGCAGAATATCTGGCAAATGAACAAGCTGCCCTTTTTTGGAACCTGGCATCTCTAAAAAGCTGGAGCCATGAATGGTCAAGGTTTTTGGGGTTTTTTGTTTTCGTTTTTTTGTTTTGGAATCTTGAGACAAAAGTGGAATGGTGTCCGCCCTTTGCTCCACTTATGAATGGTGGTTGGACTGATAGATGACTCCTATTTCAGTGCTGATGACCACACACAGGCTCAGGGTGATGTCCTGCTGCTACTGAGTTCTCCACATCTGTCTCAGCAGTTGCCACGATGCCAAGTGACAGACCTGGCCCTGGCAAGATCCTCGGTGCTTATTAAATTTATCCCTCCCAGATAATTGAGGGTCTAATGAAAACACATGGATGGATACGGAAGAGCAACAGTGCGCTCAAAACCATCCTGTTGAAATATGTAGAATGAGCTGAGGAAAGCACGGGACTACATCACCCATATGCCCTCCTGTTTGGTTGGAACGGCCAAGAAGCTGGGATAAAGCCAGGCTGTTGAAGCAGAGGCACTTCTATGGAAAATGGTTCCTATCCGTTACGTTTAAATTCAGAATCTATTTCTAATGTGTATCCTTAATATTTCCAATTCTTTTTCTATTATCTTCACGGGGATTCTGAGGGAACCAGTCATGCAATCCGCCAAGAGTAGTATATTTTATCTTTTTAGTTTAAATTTTTACCTGTTACAATTTTTACCTGCCCAGAGTTATCCTGAGGTAAGATGGGCAGCCAATAAGTTTTATAAATAAATAAATAGATGAATATTGTCATAAACTGTCCTATTCTCACTCAGTTATGAATAACATAGAACAGTCCAATGAGGGACATTGCATTCCTGAAACCTGTATATATGTGGCTTTGTGGCTGACAAAGAGTTAAAGGGAGACTAGTATAGCTATTTCAAGCTCTTTAGCTCTCATCAGCTAGTCTTACCCCTCTGGGATTCGAACCTGGGCAGCTTGCATGTTAGGCAGCTGTACTAACCTTTATTTGGTAGACCGGGTGCTCCACCCAACACACACACACACACACACACACACATGTGTATGTGTGTGTGTTCTGGTTACAGGAGCTTCGGAGGTTTGCTGGCTGGGGAATTCTGGGAGTTGAGATCCACCTATCTTCAAGGGACCCAAGGTTGTGAAACATCATCGTCCTAGCATGTTTTTTTTGGAGTTTGCAGTTAGCACACATGCTTTGTTAGCAAAAGGAGTAGACACATGTGGAGGCAGCAGATCCTGTTACCAGAACTGAGGGTTCTTTTGCAAGAGTACCATCAATGATTCATTTTTTTGGAATGTTTTTTTTTAAAGTTTGTGGTTAGATGGTGCCCTTGCTTTATACTGAAGTAGGGAGACTTGATGATGTACTGCAACTGGCCACGATGGCAGCCTGTTTGTATTTAAATACAGGTAGTCATCGACTTACGACCACAACTGAGCCTAAAATTTCTGTTGCAAAGCGAGACAGTTGTTAAGCGAATTTTGTTCCATTTTACGACCTTTCTTGTAACCGTTGCTAAGTGAATCACTGCAGTTAAGTTAGTCATATGGTTGTTAAGTGAATCTGGCTTCCCCATTGACTTTGCTTGTCGGAAGACCACAAAAGGGGATCGTGTGATGCTGGGACGCTGCTAAATGTCATAAGTATGAGTCAGTTCCAAGCGTCTGAATTTTGATCATAGGACCATGGGGATGCCGCAACGGTCGTAAAATGGTCATAAGTCACTTTTTCGGTGCCATCGTAACTTTAAATGGTCACTAAATGAATGGCTGTAAGTGGAGGACTATCTGTAAAGGAGGAGCGCTCAGCTCTTCTGTGGTTTTCATCCGCCACCCCTATTTTCAGGTTTCTGGAAAATAACATGAGTGAGTCAAAGGCATTTCCACAAGGCCACCCCAAGAATGACAAAACACCCTGTGACTTATTCCACAGTATCTCAAGTTAGCTTGCTGAGCAATGCTTTCATTTGGCTACTAGACCAGGATGGAAGCAGAACAGGGGAATTTATGGGAACGGTCCCTAAAATCAAGGAGGGGCAGCATAGACAGTAAATTGGATTCCAGTACTGGATTGGGGAGGAGGGGTCTCTCCAGAGAGTTCTGCGTGGTGGAAGGCCTCGGGCCTCGCTGCTCAGTCAACCTCTTTTCAACGTTCGTACGAAATGACTGGCGAGGTCAATGGTTGGCATGAGATCTGATATCCTCCGTAAGTTGACGCTACCCAGTTAGACATCTAGGCCTCTGGCAAGAGACAGGCAATGCAGCCGAAGTGGTGGGCCAGAGTCTGGATGTTGCTAGGATCTGGATGGAGAGGAGCAGTTCCCTCAAAGCAGAATGTTTTCGGTCTGGGGGCTCAATGATTCCATTGAAATGCTTTTGAGTACTCTGGTTTTGCACATAACATAGATACATACACACATGCATATATGCATATACGTATCTATCTATATAACAGTAGTGGCAAACCTATGACACGTGTGCCAGAGGTGGCACGCGGAGCCCTCTCTGTGGGCACGCACCATCGCCCCAGCACACGTGGTCTCTAAAAGTTCACCATCACTGGCCTAAGGCCAGCCAGCCTGGAGCCACCATTGGGGAGCTCACCATCCCACCCGAGACCCCCTGGATCTCCAACCTTGCCCGGCTCCCACAGGTGTCCCTCCCCATAAGCAACATCGAGGTGGCCACGCCCACCCAGGCCATGCCCACCCAGTCTGCCATGACTACTACAGCCACACCCATCCAGTGGCCATACCCACCGTCTGCCACGCCCACTGTAGCTGCACCCGCCGAGTGGGCCACACCCACCTGGCACCCGGCAATACATAAGTGGGTTTTGGGTTGCAGTTTGGGCACTCGGTTTCTAAAAGGTGTCGCCATCACTGCTATATAACGTGCATGTGTGTGTACTGTATGTATATGTCAGTGAAGTAAGTTGAAGTCTTGTTCAAGTTGAGTTGGTGTATTATTTTCTTGGCAACAACTCAAAAATAGTTTGCGTTTGCCTGCGGGCTTTTAGCTTTTCTGCGTAGCTTACACCTCTGGATTCCCTTCTAATGAAAATGTCCTGATTTGGAAAGAAAAAAAAACCCCACGAGGGCTTTACTTGCTGCAAAGGGATTGGTAAATTTGAGTGAAAGAATGCAGAGAGGAGCAACAATGATGATTAGGGGCCTGGAGGCTAAAATATATGAAGAACTTTTGCGGGAATTGGGTTTGTCTCGTCTAGTGAAAAGAAGGAATAGGGGCGGCATGGTATCAATATTCCAAAATCTAAGTGGCTGCAACGAAGAAGGGGGGGGGGGTTTCAACGTATTTTCCAAAGCACCGGAAGGCAAAAAAAGAAACAATGAATGGAAACTAACCAAAGAGAGAAGCAACCTAGAACTATGGAGGAATTTCCTGACAGTCAGTGGAACGACTTTCCTCCAGAAGTTGTGGGTGCTCCGACACTGGAGGCTTTTAAGAAGAGATTGGACAACCGTATGTCTGAAATGGTATAGGGTCTCTTGCTTGAGCAGAGGGCTGGACTAGAAGACCTCCGAGGTCCCTTCTGTTATCAGAGCAGGCCTACTCTATTGTGACTTAATTCCGATCTATTTCCTCTTGCAGAAAGCTCCGGTTGATAAAAGGCCATTCAGAGGTCTGGAATCAACTGAATACATTTATTTAAAAGCAATTTTAAATATTAAAAAAGTAGAAATTAACACATACAGTACTCAAACGGTCACATTAAACACATAAGGAGACAAGTGTACTGGTGTAGGATGATGATTGTAACATTCAAAGGAGATTTCAGTATCGACTAGTACTATAAGATCTGTTTTTCTTCTACAGGTGGGTGCAGTATGTCATAAAAAAATAAATAGCAATTGCTGTTCAACAGTAAGATAACACATCGTTTCCAGAACATACTTCCCTCCCTGGGGGAAAAAAAAAACTCCCAAAAAACAAGCAGGCTTTCCAAATATATCATGAAATGTACAAAATTGCAGATAGTGGCTCTAAGTTTAAATAAGAACCCTTGTACTTAAACTCAACCTATATATCATACATTGCATCTTAATTCGCCTATGGACTCTAAATCAAATAGTCAGCTCTTGGTTCCCGATGGAACTCATTTTATTTA
>NW_015396367.1:0-8363 GCF_001527695.2 Protobothrops mucrosquamatus
CCAACTGCTGGGACACTTATAACCACAGGGCGGATGGTGGCTTGCGGCTGGGGGCGGGGTAACAGGGCGCAGGGCCAATGAGGAGCCCTGCGAGGGGGCAAGTCCCATGAGAGAGAGAGAGAGAGAGAGAGACAGAAGTGCAAGTGCCTCTCTCTCTCTCTCTCTCTCTCTCTCTCTCTCTCTCTCTCTCTCTCTCTCTTTCATGGGACTTGCCGGAGGGCCGTGGGAGGGCCGCATTTATATAGAGCAGGGAGGGCTGCTCGAGGGCCGGATTAAACCGGGCCGCGGGCCGCAAATGGCCCGCGGGCCGGACTTTGGACATGTCTGCTTTACACTATATGGCATATTTTTAAACCTAATTTATATTAGAGCACTGTTAGCCACTTAAAGAGTCTTTGGACTGAAGTAGCATATAAACTCAAGTTTAAGTAAATAAGATACCAAGATACCAAGCTCCCAGCAGACTCAGACATAAATATAATCACATAGCAATACTCCCTCACTCCCTCCTTTACTACATGGTTCACAAAACATCTGTATTCTCCTTACCTGCAGAGTGGTCTCAAACACTACCAGTTTGGAGCTGGTGGGAATAGCATCATAACAGCGATGACTCCGCATGAATTGCATATAGATCTCAGCATCTGGGCCCAGGAACTCAATATCAGGACCAAATCCAAGAATTTCACAGTCAAGGGAAATGACATCGTCATCATCTTCCTGTTTGCCCTGTTCGAGCTTTGTGTCCTCTGATGTTACTCCTGTGCTGGCACCCAAGACTAGGCCTTTGTTAAACTGACCTGTAACTTCTGAAATCCGTGTGATTGCTATGGTACTCCAATCCTTAATCCTACCCTGGGGCATCATGCCATTGCCTGCTCCATCATTGCTGTGAGCCCTGCCCACCTCTTTCGTCTCTGAATGGGTTGACTTGAAATCCAATTCAGCAGCAATGGCATCTGCAGCTGTCACTTTGCCAATGTGTGTTGCAGTCTCAGCATCAGTTGGCTCAGGATCCCGCCTCTCAGTTCTGCCATCTGCTACTACATTTGTCAAAATCAAATTCACTTCTTTGTCACTGGCAGTCAAATCCTTGGCTTCCTGTACAACAACATTGGCTTTCAAAGCAGATTCCTCAATGTCCAGAGATGAGGCGGGACCTAGTGGGCAAGCATTGTAAATCTAAACATTGAAAGATCTTTGACAAATGAAAATAAGTCATGCTGTCCTTTTGAACCAAGCCAAACGTCCCTCCACCTCGTTAAGTGTATAGTTATGATGTTGACTCATATAAAGCTGCAAGCATGCATATGCTGGGCTGAAATTAATTCTGCAAAGAAGCAAGCCTAAACTTGCAGCAATTATAATTATACTGACCATCACTCATTTATATATTCCACCTGACCATACTCACATTAGAGAATATATACTCACTTCATTTATTATTATGGTTTGTTGCACAGTCAGTCAGATGTTCAGAATGGATGTGGCATTTTTATCTGCCTACCGAGCCCTTCCCAAAGACCTGGGATAGGCAGATATGGATATCTGATAGTGTTGTAGATATTGTTGCAGCATATAAGATGTTTTGAGTAAAGCTTCTTTTGCAATTGACTGATGATTGTCAATGCCAATGATGTTCAAACGGTGCTCCAATTATTTTGGGATTGCACCCAAGGTGCCTATTACTATTGCTTTGCTTTATTTTATCATTCTATTTCTACTTGCAGGTCTTTGTATTTTGTTTCTTCTCCAATTCCTTGTCCTCTGTTCTGCTGTCTCCAGGTAATGCTATGATTATTATTATTATTATTACAAATAACAGAAAACCATAGATGAACTGACATCAATTTAAGGTTGTCTGTAGGCATTCTCTTATTATAATAGGACAGGTATGGAATATATTAAGAAAAAATGTTTTTACCGAAGTGAAGAAAGTTTATCTAATTGCTTCTAAAAATTGGCAGCGAGAGAACTGTATACTGATGAATACATGTCTATGACACTTGAACAACTTTATTAAGTAGTCCTTGGCTTACAACCATTTGTTCAGTGATTATTTGAAGTTATGGTGGCATTGAACAATGATACTTATGATGGGTCCTCATTGTTCTCGCCATCACAGCATCCCCACAGATGCATGATTGTAATCCAAGTGTTCAGCGCCCAGATCATGATTATGATATTGCAACAAGTTGCAGTTATGTGATCACAATTTCCAATGTTCCCTCCTAGCTTCCCACAAGCAAAGTCAATGCAGAAGCAGCAGAAAATTGAAAATCACGAGGTCCTCTTAACAACCTATATAGTCCATTTTATGATGGCAACAGGGATTGCTGGAATTGTCATCACTAAGCAATGTAGTCACATGATGTTGGACTTTATGACATCACTTAGTGGCAGCAATTTCAGTCCCAATTGCTATCGTAAATGGAGGACTAGATGTATAATCTCCATTGAATACCCATTGAGATAGGGCACCATTATTCCTCTTTGACAGAAGGAAAACAAAGGCTGCAAAATATTTGGATTTGGCAATGTTACCCAAGAAACATAAACTTTTAACAAACCAAGAACCTAAACCTGAACTTGAATTTTGAATCCAGTTAAGGTAAAAAATATCAGTTGATTTGTTTGGAATGGAATGCGATAAGTAGCAACAAGCTCAAATTCTCTATACGAAAACTACAAGATTATTTCAGATAGGAGAAAATGAGCATTGGGATATTGTGGAGAACAAGAGAGCAGTATTAAGCTAAAAAGAAAACATCCTTGCTACGTGGAGTTGTCACATAGTGCTAAACAGTGGGTACTCTAAATAATATGATTAGCAGTTTTAGAAGACCCCCCAAAGCAGGCAGTTAGTATCCAGTTAATATTCCCTGGCACAAAGACCTTCAATTAGCATCAGCTGAGTTGAAAGTGGACAAATACAGAACACCACTCACCTGTTTCTTCCCGATGCTGGAGGCCATTGTTCAGTGATGGTATCTGAGGGGCCAAGGAGAAAAGGACAGAGTTAAACAGGGTTTGGTTACATCTGTGCTCAATGCAGCTTTTAGGATCTGAATGCTACAGAGCTGAACCATATACTGTAAATCTTCATGACGAGAGGAAATCCTGTTTTTTCACCCAGGTCTAAGAAACCAATCCAAGTTAAATAGTAATAGGATTTTTTTTTAAATCAAAACAAAAGTGACAGCCCTCCTTTATTTTGCAAATAAGCCTTTCGGGTATTTCCTTGCATAGGTCTATTTCCTCCATCACACCACTTCTTGGAAATATTGAACACAGAAGAGAAGGCAGAAGCTTGTATCTTGGACAGGTTCATAACAAATCCCCAAGGAGCACATAAGGCCACCCAGACCAAGTTATGTATTCAAATCCTATCACTTAAAGAAAGCTATATGCCACTGATATATATATATATATATATAAGAGACCGGGAACTTTAGGCTCATGGGGCCTTGAGAAAAGTTCCTTCCCCAAAGGTCTGACCCCAAGGCTCCCTCCAGAAGTGGACATCATTTTGGGAGTGGCTGGGCATAATGAATTATCTGTCCATAGATCATCTTTGGGAAAGAGAGCCAGCCAATCCACCCCTCAGCCTCCCTATACAGAAGGGAGATCATACAGTAGTCTTTTCAGAGCATCCACAGTTCATTGCAGCCACTCCCAAAATGGCACCTGCTTCCAGGACGGCACACAGGATCTCTGCGTAAGGAAGATAGAGTTAGCATGATAGAGTTGCTGTTTACCGAAGATGATCCACAGAAAAGCTAAGTGGATCCAGTCATGATGGGGTTGCGGAGGAAGGTGTGGAACCCAGCAGGGTGGGAAGCAGGCCTAAGATCTGCAGGGACCAGCAGCTCAGGATGGGGGGAAAGATAGGTGGAGCCGGGATGCTACACCGTTCCTACAGTCAGTCATAAGGGCAGGCGATTACCAAGGGCCTGAATTTGGTTTACCTGGCCATGGGGTTGCTACAGCAGTCGTAACTTTGGGCAAGGGTCATAAGTCTCTTTGTTCAGCACTGTCATAATTTTAAACAGTTGCTGTAATAGGAATGGGATTCAGATGCTAAGTTAACCTGTCTTTATTTAGTCAGCAATGAAATGGTTAAACTAGTAGTTGACCAATCTGCTAGTTCAACCAGTTAAAGTATTGTGATAACAACCAGTTAAATGTGCAGACTTGTAATATATTAAAAGGGATAATTTTGGATATATTTGTCTCTTTATAAAAATAATAAAGGTGAGATACAAATAAATAAAAATTAAGGCAAATGTCATGAGGGAGGGTGATTTCATATTATAAAACCATCATTCCCACACACTTGGGTAAGACATTATTTTTCTGAGATAAAGCATGTTTGAGGCTACACAATTGCATTGGCTTTGTTTAAAACTGTTTTATTTTTAGTACTGTTAAAGGGTACACAATATTATATTAGATGAGACTGAAATATAAAATTCATGAGTTAAGAAGCACCTGGAATATAAAATTCTTTGACGTACCAAGAACTTCTACTCACTATCCTTGAGCCAGCAGAAAACAGTACCTGCATGAAATTTGCTCTCCCCCTTACTAATACCTATTTTGCCATTATTCCTTGGACTTCTCTCCAAGGAACTGAGTGATAGTACCTAACAGATTTTACACCTTGATGCCATTCTTGTATAGAATTAGAAGGAAATGTCTCCTTTATTTGGTTTATATTGTACAGTTGTTCAAGGTGGTGTACCCTCTTTTTCCTTACAACAATCCTGGGAGGTTGGAACAAGTGTGGAAATGCCCCATTGCTAGGCACATTGGTTGGTTGGCTGGATGTATATGGCTTCCCATCTTCAACTGCCACAACAATAAAACTACCCACTAACGCTCTGCTCTGCCTCTCCAATCCCAGGCTTTACTGCTTAGTATATATTACATTCCATTAGAGTCAGTTCTTCACCAGCACCAGAAAAGGAGCTTGTAGAAAGAAAAGTAAGAGGAAGATATATCTAGAATTTTTTTAAAAAAAACAACAAATCAGGCAGGGTTAGAAGGGGAGGAGGAGGAGGATACATCTCCAGAAATAAATACAGAAAGCAGGAAGGCTGTGGGGTGGGGGTAGAAAGGAAAGGGGAAATTTATGTGCACCTAATGAGAAATTTGACACACAGACCACCAGTCAACATATTAAGCTACAAGGTGTTTCAGTAGCAGCAAAGCCGGCGAGGCCCATTCGAGAAGCAGGGTGGGATTCAGAGAGGAAGTTCGCGCGGTGCAGTTGCTCCCTGTTGTACACAAATCTGTTTCAGAGCTGAACCTTGGCGAGAGATTTGGGGGCTCAGCTGTCAAGTCCTATGGCTATTAACCCTATCTTGGCCTCGCTCTCCGAGCAGCAGAAAGCGGCTGTGGATGGCAATGTTGACGGTAGGAAGCGCCCCGGGCCGGCAGGCAGACAGACAAATGCCATTTGGAGTGATCGCTGCGAATCCTTTCTCTGGGCGGGACGGGACCGATCCCGGAGCCGGCGACTTGCCTTTTTTGTGGGACTGTCAGCCACCGCCCGCCAGCGCCTTACCTGCTCCAAGGCCTGGGCCGCTGTCGCTTGCTCCATGTCAGCAGCTTCTATTTGGAGCAGCTGGCCCAGGCGGCTTTAGTATCACGTCCGCTGCGGGCGGGGAGGGGGGAAGAGAGGAGTGACAGCGGCAGTGGTGCCAGGAATCGTCCTCAGCTAGAAGCCATCCTGCCCCGAGTTGAAGGCACCGCAAAGGCCGAGTCTTTTTTTTTTAATTTATTTAACAAAGGTTCTCTGCATTTATAGCTATTAGGCAGACAATCTGCAGGAAATACTCCAGGCACCCCCGGCTGCTGCTGAGAAAGTAGCTTTCGCACCAGCCTGCTTCTATTTTTCTTTTGTACTCATCAGTACGCATTGCATCATCGAATGATTTTATCAAACATTTAGATAAGCTACATCAGTTGAGTGTTTCCCGTTCTGTGCTCCTATTGAATTGTAGGCACTTTGTTCATGCTATCATTTGCCAGCCTGTGCAAGAGAATGGGGGAGGATTTCAGGAAAAGATCTAATTCTGGTGAACTTGAACTCATTCAAAAACGTGTCTTTCGGAATAAAGTTTGATTTCAAAGCCTTTATTGTCATAGTTTGAACACAAGTCTCGGTGTGGCTGTTAAGGATAACTGAAAGGCTATTTTATAAGGAATACTGTACCAGCATTGTATGGTGAATATCTGTGAATCTGAACATTTCTGATAATGCATCAAGATTTGTGTTAAGCATATTTTCCCATTTTGTTCTGGCTCAGGACAAATTGGATACATGTGTTCTAATTGGAAAATTACCTGGGAAAGTGTAACCTATCTTTATCTACCATCTCATGCAAAACCTGTAAATTTAAAGGGTTTTTTTTCTGCATCTCTTTGCAGAATCTGCTCATTTTACTGAACCTTCTAGGAACTGAAGGAGACATCCTGCAGTTAGTTTCTCAAGTTTCCCCCCTCCTCCAAAAAACCCCCCAAAGGCCAAGTTGTATTGTAGTGCTTTAGGAACTAAACCAGTACAGTTCAGAGGGACACTTCCTTGTATATATGGGACAGGCTCAGGAGGAAGGCAAAATAAATACAGGTAATCACATTTTGAAAAGATATAGGGACTCTGAGGGGCAAATAGAGGAGTATCCATTTTATTTTGCCTTCATCCCCAAAGCCTGTTTATGCCATAAAATGACTGACCATTAGGATCAGGCACTTGCATTAAGTTTCTCACCATTTTCTTTCGCAATGAATATTCAACTTCTATTATTCTTTCACTCTCTTACATACTCATTTTAAAACAGCAAAACAAATGCTAGTTAACTGGATCAAAATAGATATTTTCATTAGAACTAGCCATGCTAACCAGACTGAAGCTAGTTCACAACTGTCTTCAAAGAACTGCAATTTGTTTTTTTTACCCGTTTGTGACATTTAATAAATGGGGAAAGAATTGCAAAATGCAGAACGTTCTTTGGAGAAGAGGTCAATCCAGAAACCAAATGGTTTTATGCCTTGTAATGTCAGATTTTCACATACTGAAACCACCCCAGAAAAATAAAGCTAGTTATGGAAGTTTCTGTATGCTACAATAAACGATTCAGATTTTTGATGATGAGGAATATAAAGCATTATAATATGGCCTTATAGTAAATCAGATCATTGTGCCGTATACCATACATTTTCTTACATATTTTTTGCACCTATCATTATTTCCACATTGCATGGTCAACAACTTTGTAACCTGGCAGTTCTGGGAACTCTACTCCCAACTACTAAAGAACAAAGGCTGAATTAGAAAAGGGAACCTCTGGATATTGCTGAAGATTCCCAGTATCTTTCAACACTGACTATGATTTCCAGAGCTTCTAAAAGCTGCAGTTGAACAATTATGTTGATTGGGAACTTCTCAAAATATTAGCACCTCAGAACTACTGGAACTTTAGAGTTGAATTTGGGATTTTGGGGATGCAAACTGTGCTTTCTACCACTGGGCTAAAGGGACAAATTTATCTAGAAATGCACTGCTTGTTTCCAAGATCTCAGCCATGTCAACTACGGTATGTAAGAGTTGTAATCACGTAATTCAAACAGCCCAAACTCTTAGAGATAATAGCAATAGAGAATAGAATCTGAGCTGTTAAAACCAAGAAACAAGATAGTTGTACAGGCCAGACAGAATGGGGGAGGAATGCTTGTTTGTTAGTAATTACCTAAGTTACGAGGAAGGGTGGTAGTGGTTGGAAGACCTTAAGATAGCTCAGAGAGCTGTCAATCTGGGGGACTCCTTAGGTCACCCCAAGAGGCTTCTCCCCTTTCACACTTCTACCAAGTTAGCTCTTTTAGGTCATCTGATACAATCAAATAAGTCAGACTAGTTCACAAGTGATCATTGCTGTGGAATTTGAGAGGGTCACTTATATATCAACATCATATAATTCCCAGGAAAGGAGGCTTGGTACCAAAAATTCATTGTAGGGCAATGACCCATTGGCTATTCCTAACAGAAGACATTTGAGCCTTTCTTGTTTATGCATCTGGCAGAGAGAAGAGAGAAGCTGTGGCCAATACATTTCCCTCATCAACGTGGTTATTCAACAAAACAGATTTTAATAAAAAAAACCCCAGCATATCTAGTCTCAGCAGCTGTCTAGATTGTTTTGATACATATCAAAGGGCAGGTTAAACATCTTCAAGTCTCACAAAGAGTTGTGATTTCTCTTGGCTTTTTGTGGAGTTGGTACAAACACTACCTCACCCTTATTTAAAGGATAGCAGTAACTCACAGACGAAACTAGTTATCGGCAACATTTATGGAATGC
>NW_015396368.1:0-8362 GCF_001527695.2 Protobothrops mucrosquamatus
CTTGGGCTCAGCCTGGTCATCTCCTACACCAGCAGAGGTATTTGGGGGAACATATACACAGATAGATTACTTCCAGTATTGCCCTCTAATTAAGGATGTCCACAGGGGAGGCAGGCAAAACAATTAAATAAATACAGGTAGTTCTTGACTTACAACCATTTGTTTAGAGACTGTTTGAAATTAAAATGGCACTGAAAAAAGTGACTTATAACCATTTTTCACACTGATGACTGCTGTGCCATTCCCGTGGTCATATAATTGAAATTCAGCCACTTGGCAACTCACTTGTATTTATGACGGTTGCAGTGTCCCGGGGTCATGTAATCGCTCTTGCGATCTTCTGAGAAGCAAAATCAATGGGGAAGCCAGATTCACTTAACAACTATGTTACTCACTTAACAACTGCAGTGATTCACTTAGCAACTGTGACAAGAAAGGTCATAATATGGGGCAAAACTCACAATAGCTTTCTTGCTTAGCAACAGAAATTGTGGGCTCAATTGCAGTCCTAAGTCAAGGACTTACTTATGTAAATCCTCAAGATGGCACCTGTGACTTTTTTTATGCACTGCATCAGCAACTGGATATAAAATCAAGAATTTTGATCTTTGATCAAGGCTGATCAAAGATAAGAGCAGCTGGAGCACTCAGATAATTTTCATGGAATCTGGCGTCCTAGAACCTCGCACTGTAGTGGGATGTGTGGATGGTCTTTGGGAAAATGTAGAAAAATCGCTACTTAGGAAACAATCAGACAAGAGAGGCAGGGACTTAAAGGGAGAGAGAAAAACTACTACTACTACTACTACTACTACTACTACTAATACTACTACTACTACTACTACTACTACTACTACTACTAATAATAATAATAATAATAATAATAATAATAATAATAATAATAATAAAGAAACTTCTCCAGGTTCTTTCTGTGGCATTAGATACATTGCATTGCCAAGTTGGGGCTCAGATTGAATGGTTATGCCTTGATTATGTGATCTGAGTTTCTGTTGTTGAAGCTAGGAGTGATTTAATAATAATAAAGTTGGAAGGGACCTTGGAGGTCATCGAGTCCAACCCCCTGCTCAGGCAGGAAACCCTATACCATTTTGGACAAATGACTGTCCAGTCTCTTCTTAAAAACTTCCAGTGTTGGAGCATTCACCGCTTCTGGAGGCAGGTTGTTCCACTGATTAATTGTCCTCACTGTCAGGAAATTTCTCCTTAGTTCTAGGTCGCTTCTCTCCTTGATTAGTTTCCCTCCATTGCTTCTTGTCCTGCCTTCAGGCGCTTTGGAGAATAGCTTGACTCCCTCTTCTTTGTGGCAGCCCCTGAGATATTGGACCACTGCTATCATGTCCCCCCTCGTCCTTCTCTTCATTAAACTAGACATACCCAATTCCAGCAGCCGTTCCTTATATGCTTTAGCCTCCAGTCCCCTAATCATCTTTGTTGCTCTTCTCTGTACTCTTTCTAGAGTCTCAGCATCTTTTTTACATCGTGGTGACCAAAACTGGATGCACTTTGTAGTTAATGCAGCCTTACAATAAAGTAGAATTGCTTCATCTAGTCTGGTTTCCTCTCTGATTTATCTGGAGGGCTGACACGCACCCAGCAAGTAGAGAGAAGAACACTGCAGCATCATTCTATTAGGGCTCCTTGCCAAGGAAAGGAGCAAATTTCTTAATGCATAACAGCTGGCTGCAGCCTGACTTAACAAGCAGCTTTGACCCATGTTCCCTTTATTGGAAGCAGCATCTGATCTCCAAGTCCTTGTGTGACATGCCTGTTCCTGTAAGAAACCTTGAATCTCTGACCTATGAACTGGCCGACAACCTGGGTCACCTAAACTTTGGACTGACTATTCTCCTTGCTCCTATTTGAAAGTAGTTCATTCAGGTAAGCATCTGAGAGGGGTTTTTTTTTTTTAGTTTGCATGCTATTATATTTTGGCCTCGAATAAACTGAGAGGTACCATAGCAACTGTCTGTGTGAGTCAGAAATGGAAAGCAGGATACTGCCTCCAATATCTGGGTTTAAGATCTGCTCTCTGCAAAATTTAGGACGCATTCAACCGCAACCAACAACAGCTACAACCGGTAGGCCACATCCTCCAAGAATCTGCCCAGTCTCCTTTCAATCTATCTAAACGGGCGGCCAGCCAACTCCAAGTAAAGTTAAATTTCCTGGTGGATTCCCATCCAACTGGGTCAAGCCTCCTGCCAAACTCTCCAATGCACGTCTCAGATAAAGCCTGACCATCCCTCCTGTGACATGGATACGGAGCAGTAAAAAAGCACATTGGAAGAGTAACTGTGATAGATTCTGTCCTAAGATTTTAGGATCAGTGATTTTTTTTTTAAAGAAAATTTTATTGATTTTCTAGATTTACATTTAAATATTTAAAAAGCAACATGGCGGCTGAGTTAATCGATAATTCAATTACAAGGGTCAGTGATTTATTTTCAGTCCCACCACTCCAAAATGGCTATTTTAACTGGCTCACCGCGGTAGCCATTTCACAAGTAGGCTGCAGCCACTTGGGAGAGGAGGCAGTACAGGCAGTCCTTGACTTACAACCATTTGTTTAGGGACTGTTTGAACTTACAACGGCACTGAAAAAAGTGACTTAGGACTGTTTTTCACCTTACGACCGTTGCAGCATCCCCACGGTCCTGTGATCAAAATTTGGGCGCTTGGCAACTGGTTCTTATTTATGACACACTTGCAGTGTCCCAAGATCACGTGACCACCTTTTGTGACCTTCCCACATGCAAAGCCAATGGGGAAGTGAGATTCCCTTAACAACTAGTTGTGTTACTAACTTAACCACTGCAGTGATTGCCTGCAATTCACTTTCTGTGGCAGGAAAGGTTGTAAAAATGGGGAAAATTCACTTAACAAATGTCTCACTTAGCAAAGAACTTTTCAACTCAATTGTGGTCGTTAAGTCGAGGACTACCTGCACGAGGTTTTGTTTTTTTTTGTCACACCAAATACAGCAGCCCATGACATCAAGTCGCTTCACAACTGTCTCGCTTAGTGACAGAAATTGTGGGCTCAATTGTGGTCGTAAGCCGAGGACTACCTGCACAAGACTTTTCCAACTTTTGGAAGATGCTTCCCTTAACGATATGTAAGGAACGGCCTTGGGATGTGCGTGGAAGAAAGGCTGCCTGGGGAACTCTCAGATACAGGAAGGAGGGAAGGAGCTTCATAACAGGCAGAAATGAATGTAATTAAGATATGTATAAGCCAAAAATGTATTGATAAATGTAATAATGATGTCTTTATTGAGTTGATATAGTTAGAAATGTACTAGTTTGAATACGAGATAGTAAATGTTAAGGAAAAAAGAGAAGAAATATCTAATGTTGTAACCTAAGATTTGCACTAAGGATTTTGCTATTGAATTATTAACCCAGTCACCACGTTGCTTTTTAAATACTCAAATGCAAAATTGGAAAATTAATAAAATGTTATATATAAAAAAAATAACAGGCAGAAAAAGAAACTCAGAAAGGAACCCCCTTAACTTCTCAAACCATAAAAAAAGACAGTGGGAGAATTGTACTTTCAGACTTCCAAGATTCCGTTAAGGGAGCCTTACAATAAAGTAAAATTAACTCATCTGGTCACGTTTTCTGTCTGTCTAGTCTGCCTGGGAGAGTGACATCCCTCCCCCTTCCCATCCCCACAATGGCAGGTATTTCAGATATTCAGCCTTGTGAACTCTCAAGCTTCCTCTTTACGCTACCGTATTTCCCCGAAAATAAGACCTAACTGGAAAATAAACCCTAATGCGGCTTTTGGAGCAAAAATTAATACAAGACAAGGTCTTATTTTGGGGAAAATACAGGTATGTATTCAAGACGGACAGTGATTAATATTTATATGTATTTATATGTCAGGGTGTAGGTATATACATATGTATGTAGCATGTCTATATGTGTGTTATGTAGGTGTACTACTACTACTACTAATAGTTGGAAAGGACCTTGGAGGTCTTCTAGTCCAACCCCCTGCTCAGGCAGGAAACCCTATACTATTTCAGACAAATGGCTGTCCAGTCTCTTCTTAAAAACTTCCAGTGTTGGAGCATTCACAGCTTCTGGAGGCAGGTTGTTCCACTGGTTAATTGTTCTCACTGTCAGGAAGTTTCTCCTTAGTTCTAGGCTGGTTCTCTCCTTGATTAGTTTTCATCCATTGCTTCTTGTCCTGCCTTCAGGTGCAGGCAACAGAATTTCATTTTTAATATGTGCCAGTGTGCCCACAGTAAAAAATGGCAATAAAGGTTATCTATCTATTAGACCTAAGACAATTCACAGAGGACTGTCAGCCCTGATCTCCATCCCAGTGCCCGGAATCGCCAATACCTTCGTTTGCTTCTTTTCCGTGGCATAAACAATGGAGGTGCAGCAGACCTCGGCCAGTTTCCGCCCCTGTCCGAAGAAACTCCAGCAGCAGATCTCGTCTCCGATGACGTCCTTGATGAAAAGAACCCTCCTGTTGAATCGGAGCGACAGCTTGTCAAAGAGTTCAATGTTCTTCAGGAGATTGTCATCTGAGTTGCTGGAGGGGGGGAAAAAAGCAGCAATACTAGCTTTATTTATTAAAGAAAAAAAAGGGGGGGGGGTCAACCTAATCTCCAAAGCACCTGTGGGCAGGACAAGATGCAATGGATGGAAACTAATCAAGGTGAGAAGCAACCTGGAACTAAGGAGAAATTTCCTCACAGTTAGAAAAATTACTCAGTGGAACAACTGGCCACTAGAAGTTGTGAATGCTCCAACACTGGAGGTTTCAAGAACAGATTGGACAACATTTGTCTGAAATAATATAGGGTCTCCTGCCTAAGCAGTGGGTTGGACTAGAAGATCTCCAAGATCCCTTCCAACTATTCTATTCTATTCTATTCTATTCTATTCTATTCTATTCTATTCTATTCTATTCTATTCTGTCAGGAAGTTAGTTCTAGGTTGTTTCTCTCCTTGGTTAGTTTCCATCCGTTGTTTCTTGTCCTGCCTTCAGGCGCTTTGATAATAGCCTGACTCCCTCTTCTTTGTGGCAGCCCCTGAGACATTGGAACACTGCTATCATGTCCCCCCTCGTCCTTCTCTTCATTAAATTAGACATACCCAATTCCAGCAGCCGTTCCTCATATGTTTTAGCCTCCAGTCCCCTAATCATCTTTGTTGCTCTTCTCTGTACTCTTTCTAGAGTCTCAGCATCTTTTTTACATCGTGCTGACCAAAACTGGATGCAATATTCCAAGTGTGGCCTTACCAAGGTATTGTAAAGTGGTATTAATACTTCACGTAATGTATGAATGATCGTAAGTCCAGGACTACCTGGAATTTAGTGCCACAGTACACAGATGGATTACAAAACAGGGGAAATTGTGTTCAAACACCAGTTAATCCTTAGCTCTAATTTCTCATGGCTACTGCAGCAATCTTGTTATTTACTTTAAACAGCAGTAGCTGCATTTTTTACGGCTGCTACCATAATTAATAACTTTTTACCTTGTACTTTGACCAGAGAATTGTCATGGCCAGGTAGATAAGCCACACAAATGAATACTTTTAAATGTTAGTCAGTGGCAAAGTAATCTTGACTGCTGCTTTGAAAGATTGACTATATCTTAAAGCGTCTAGGATCTGTGCCTAGGATTAATTTGCCAAGTTCTGATTGAAGACTCTGAGCACAATTGCTTTGCTATAGTAATAGGAGTTTTCTGTTTAATAACTGACTGCTAAGGGGGCTGAGTCTGATAAATTCCTCTTCTCCCCCAGACGTCCTTTTGACTTACAAAATGCAAAATTTATTTTACTTTTAAAATGTACACTTTATATTTTATATTGTAAATTATATCTATTTGCAATACATGTTGCATCCAATGCGTGTAACAGGTCGTGTCCTCAACTTATGATTGAGCCTGTAACTATGGTTGTAAGTCATACTGGTTGTAAACCCAAGGTAACCACGTGACCACACCTAATTTTGCAAGCCTTTGTTTGTGGCAGTTGTTAAGCAACTGCCATGGCTGTTCTCTTATGTTCGCTACGGGTAGGTTTGGCTCAAAACTGGAAGTAAATGCCAGACTCCAGCAAAAACATCAGAAATCATGGTCATGTGACCGTGGGAGGTTGCAAATGGCAGTAAAGTCGGGCTGGTTGCTCAATACCCCCCAAATGCAGACATGTAACAGGGGGTGGGGGGTGGCTGTTGGAATTCCAGAACCGGGTCATAAGTACCTTTTCTTACGTCCATTGTAACTATGAACAGTTGCTAAGAGACCAATTATAAATGAAGACTATTTTTAATGTATTATGTACCATATGTGTGTGTGTGTGTGTGTGTGTGTGTACACAAAGAAGAGGGAGTCAAGCTATTCTCCAAAGCGCCTGAAGGCAGGACAAGAAGCAACGGATGGAACCTAATCAAGGAGAGAAGCAACCTAGAACTAAGGAGAAACTTCCTGACAGTTAGAACAATTAACCAGTGGAATGACTTGCCTCCAGAAGCTGTGAATGCTCCAAAACTGGAAGTTTTTAAGAAGAGACTGGACAGCCGTTTGTCTGAAATGGTATAGGGTTTCCTACCTGAACAGGGGGTTGGACTAGATGACCTCCAAGGTCCCTTCCAACATTATTATTATTAACATATGCATATAGACACACACAAAAACACATATATAAAGAAAATATATAATATATATAGAGAGAAAAATACATATATTTGTAAAATGGCAACCAGACACAAGACACCAAAACCACCACAGCAGGGACCACCAACTCAACTGGGTTTTAATGCTTGGGGGAGGGGAAAGAGCCAGGTCTGGATAACTTAATCATAAAGAATGAGAAATTAAGCAGTGAGAAATTAAACCAGGAACCTGCCATTTTCTTCTGGCTGAAGGATATTAATTAAGCAACAAGCTTTGTTGTGCATTCCACACAGTAGACCAAACCGGCATAAAGACTACGTAAATTTCCAGCAAACGTGAAAAACCAAAATAATTATAACGAATAGGATTTTCTACAGATTTAAGAATTGTCCCTTCTTTAAAAATACAGCATAGTGGCAAATTCTGGAGGAGCAGTCCCAGATCTTCAAACGTTTTCGTTCTGAATTATAACTATGCAAGAGATTGATGGGTTCACATATTCCCAACGTGGGTCTATTCAAACACATATAAGGAATATATTATCTTTCGGTATATCTACATAGTGTTACAAAGCTTTTAGGTCTGTTTGGGATCTTCCTAGATTCAACTGGTGGATCCCCGCAGGAACAGAAGGGTGGACTGGACCATCCCACAGCCAGCATTCCAAGCTCTGTCTTTTAAGTTTCACATTAGCACAGAGAAGAGAGGTGTTTACTGTCAATGCTGCTAACATTGGATGTCTTGCTTTGACAATGATGGAGATGCAGCCTTTTTTTCTCTGTTGTTTTACTCTTAGAATTAGATGATACTGGGGGGAGGGGGAGGAATGTAATGAGAGTCAGTTAGACATACAATATTGTAATAAGAGCTGATAAGGAATGGCGGGGTAAAAGAATTGGGCGGAAAGCTAGCATTTCAAACTAATTGGAGAATGTGATTTATGACTGTTAGTTGTAGGAGGGAATTGTGCTTTGATCTATGTGCTGAAGGGAGGGGAAGTCAGATTTTGGCTTCAATTATGTATGTGCCAAAGCTATGCTACTTGATTAAAGATTCTTTAAGGTAAACAATGCCTCAAAAGTTCTTTGAAGAGTTTCATCTTTCGGAACCATGACATTTACCTTGTATAGGAGTATTTGTTGTTACTTCGGTTATAAAGGAGCTTCACCACTGGCTGAAAAAAAAGGGAGAGAAAAGGGGCATCAATGCAGGCAGAAGAGAGAACATCAAACTTTGTGCCGCTAGGTGTCATCAGCAGCTTGTGGAGACTCATTGCGGTAGATCCCACAATGCTCTGGAAACGGAAGTACTCAACATCCCCAGGTCATCATGGAAACCCAAAACCCCCATTCCTGACTCAAGTGCTTTGCACAGGCAAGGAGGAGGAAAACAAGCCTTGGAGGTAATCTTGCCAGGCCTTCAGATTCCCAGTTAAGGGTCATCCTCGATTTACGACCACAGCTGAGATCAGAACTTCTGTTATTAAGCAAAGCAGTGATTGAGTGCCGCTTCATTGTCTGACCTTCTTGCCATGAGTTAAGCAAATCACTGCAGCTGTTAAGTGAGTCACGGGGTCATTAAGTGAATCTAGCTCCCCTCATTGACTTTGCTTGCCAAAAGCCAGCTGGGAGAACGATCACGTGACCCGACGACACTGCAGCTGTTTTAAATACATGCCACTTGCCAAGCATC
>NW_015396369.1:0-1658 GCF_001527695.2 Protobothrops mucrosquamatus
ATCGGGTCACACCGCCAGCCCCGAGCATCAGATCGTGGCGTCCTCCCAGTCACCCCTTGGAGACGGAGGTTACACCGGCGGGTGGGCACAAACCTTCATTTCCCCAACTTGGGAGGGGGGGGAGAAATAAAATAAAATCGCCCTTTTAATTTTTGCTTTAAAAAAAAAAAAGATCTGGAGTTTTTAAGGAGAGGCCCCCCAAAAGAGGAAAGAAAGCAGGATTCGTAGAAATAAATGTCAGGGTGGTCAGATTTTGGATAAATAAAGCTAGTCCTCGTCTTAACGACCGCAACGGAGCCCAACGTTTTTGTTGCTAAGCGAGATAGATGGTGGTTGTGAGTTTTGCCCCGTTTTACGACCTTAACTTGCCGCAGAAGGTTTCAAGGAGAGACTGGACTGCCGTCTGTCAGAAAGGGTGTAGGGTCTCCTGCCTGAGCAGGGGGCTGGACTAGAAGACCTCTAAGGTCCCTTCCAGCTCTATTCTGATTGATTGATGGAAATGATCTAGGGTCTCCTGCTTGAGCAGGGGGTTGGACTAGAAGACCTCCAAGGTCCCTCCCAGCTCTATTCTGATTGATTGATTGATGGAAATAATCTAGGGTCTCCTGCTTGAGCAGGGGGTTGGACTAGAAGACCTCCAAGGTCCCTTCCCTGAGAAATTGGGGGGGGGATTCTCAAGCCGCTTGATCACCACGAGGTAGAAAAACGGAAGCCATTTCAGACTGAGAAGGCTGAAACTGACCGGGACAGCTTGCTGGATTTCCCAAAAAAAAAAAAAAGGGAGGGAGAGAGAGATTGGGGGGGGGGGGCTGTTCTGGCTGTTCCCAGATTTTTGGAAAGGGTCTTCAGAGAAAACAATTTGATCTTCACAGACCCGCTTCTCCCCCCAGGGTGGATAGAAACCTCCGCACCTTTTCTTGTGGGTGTTTCCGCTGGTGAACAGTTTCAAGGGATGCCAAAGTGTGGGAAATGCCCAGAAAACAATGGGGGTGGGATGGGGTGGGGGTTAATAGGGGGCTATTATCCAGAGGGGCCTCCAGGAAGAGAGTCAACATCATAAAGATTGCTTTCCCCCCCCCAGCCCCCAGGAAAAGGGGAACGACAACAAAAGGTGGCTGGATGGGAATCTTGGCTGAGGTTGCCGGTCTTTCAAAAGGCGTCAAGCCCATCTACTTGGCAGGAGATTTGGACTACCACTCCCATCAGTCTGAGGGGGCAAGGGACAAGGATGATGGCATTTGCGTGGCAAAAAAATAATCAAACAACCTCCCCCCACCCTCCCAGTCCTCTTGGGCTACAGCTACTTTTTTTTTTTAAAGAATTTATATCTTGTCTTATCATATCCTTCTTATTATTTTATTATTTGATTTTCCTTTTTTCCCCTTTTTCGTTTCCTTTCCCTTTCCTTTCCCTGCCTGAGCAGGGGGTTGGACTAGATGACCTCCAAGGTCCCTTCCAATATTATTATTATTATTATGGATCATCGCACAGTCAGCCAGATGTTCAGACTGGATTTGGCATTTTGTCTACCTATCGAGTCCTTACCCAGGACCTGGGATGATATTATTATTATTATTATTATTATTATTATTATTATTATTATTATTATTATTATTATTATTATTATTATTATTATTATTATTATTATTATTATTATT
>NW_015396369.1:5341-6462 GCF_001527695.2 Protobothrops mucrosquamatus
TTTTTCCTGCCTCGTGCAAATTCCCACAAGCCCCCTCCTCTCCGGGGGTGGTGTCTAAGAGGGATTTATTATTTCCTGCTTTATTAACTCTGAAAAGCTGCTGGTGGTGGGGGGGGTGGCTGGGATTTGAGCTCTTTTGCACGTCAATAGCCGGCCTGTGGGTGAAACAAAGGCCAGCCTGTGGGCCAGGGTCTCTGCCTCTGGGAAACAGATGACCTTTTTGGCAATGGCGCAGCCTGCTGCACGGCCCGCTGCCTGGTGGGAAGAATCAATTAGGTCTCAAAAGAGCTTTGAGGATCTCTCCGGGCCGCTGGGAAAACCCCAAGGAAGCCTGGCGGTTGGCCATGCAGGGGGGGGGGCTTTCCAGCTTCCTCACCATCCTTGGTCCTCCTCTGCCTTCTCCTCTGGCGAGAAACAGCCTACTTGGATGGTCTTTCCCCCCCCACACACACACACACAACATCCCTGTAAGGAGCCCGTTGGGTCTAGGGAGGTTAAGGCACCAGGCTAGGAAGCAAGAGATCATGAGGTCTAGTCCCCTACTTTTGTCCCCTGCTTTGGGGCAAAAAAGGAGGCTTGGGTAGACCAAGATTAGAGGGTTTTACTTGGGATAATTGAACTGGGATGTTTTTCCTCCTTTGGGTCAGCAATCAGGGGGTGTCCGGACCTTCTAAGGCCGTCCAGAGGCTCTCCTGGACAGCCATCTATCTGAAATGGTCTAGACTACTCTCCTGCTTGAGCAGGGGGCTGGACTAGAAGACCTCCAAGGCCCCTTCTAGCTCTATTCTGATTGATTGATTGATTGATTGATTGATTGACTGATTGATTGATTGATTGGAATGGTCTAAGGTCTCCTGCTTGAGTAGGGTGTTGGACTAGAAGACCTCCAACGTCCCTTCTAGCTCTGTTCTGATTGATTGATTGAGTGATTGAGTGATTGATTGAAATGGTCTAGGTTTCCTGCTTGAACAGGGGGATGGACTAGAAGATCTTCAAGGTCCCTTCTAGCTCTATTCTGACTGATTGATTGATTGGTTGGTTGATTGATTGATTGATTGTTTGAAATGGTCTAAGGTCTCCTGCTTGAGCAGGGGGATAGACTAGAAGACCTCCAAGGTCCC
>NW_015396369.1:9802-13702 GCF_001527695.2 Protobothrops mucrosquamatus
CTTCTTCTTCTTCTTCTTCTTCTTCTTCTTCTTCTTCTTCTTCTTCTTCTTCTTCTTCTTCTTCTTCTTCTTCTTCTTCTTCTTCTTCTTCTTCTTCTTCTTCTTCTTCTTCTTCTTCTTCTTATTATTATTATTATTATTATTATTATTATTATTATTATTATTATTATTATTATTATTATTATTATTATTATTATTCCCTTACCTGGCAACTCAGGCGAAGGGATCGAGATAATTTCACCTCCTGGAAAGGTCTCTTCTCCAGAGGAACTGATGTCAGATTAAAAAAAAAATATCACACTTTCTTCCTGAGGGATTAGCTTTCTCCCTGCAGGGATTTGTGCTTCTCTACAGGAGCAAAAGAGAAAAAGAAAGAACAGGCTTGCAAGTGCTCACTTAGCAGGAATTTAGCAGGCCCTGTTTCCAAATACAGGCATTTATTTGGGGGCTTTATTTTAAAAAAAAGAAAAACCAAAAACCCTCTTTCCGTTTTTTTTTTTTTTAATGGCTGCGAAGTGCGCCTTGTGGTGTGATGGCCATCTCCACATTCCCAGCTCCCCAACTGCGCTTGGAAGACATAATCCCTAATTTTTGGCGTTTCTCGGATTCTCCACCTGCTCTCTTTTCTTTTTCTTTCTTTCTTTTTTTTAAAAAAGAGAGAGTCATTATGCTTTATTGACCACTGATGGAGCATGGAAAACACACACACACCCTGGTTTTTTTTTTTCCTCTCCCACCCCCCTTTTTTCCTGCCCCCCCTCCTTCCAGAGGGTCCGCTTAATCCTGATTGGCTGGGGAGTGTGGGAAACTGTGAGCACGAAGAAACTCACCGAGGTTTGGGGGTATAAATATGGGACGGAGGAGAGAATCTGGATTGCAAAGAGGATTTTTTTCGTTTTTCCTTCCCTCCTCTAGCTGAGCAAGGATGACGCCTTCCAATCTCGTCTTCCTGGACCAAAACAGGCTGCTGACCCCTAAAGAGAAAAATAAAGTGAGTAGAAATCGAAAACTTGGGGAGTGGGGGTAGAAAAACAAAACAAAAAAAGCAACGACTTTTAAGGCGAGATGCTGTTTCAAGTCTTCTTATGCACCTCCTTTTTTTCTCTCTCCTTCCTTCCTTCATCTCCCGGCAGCTGAGAAAACCCATGATCGAAAAAATGCGCCGGGACCGCATGAACAGCAGCATCGAGCAGCTCAAACAGCTGCTGGAAAAACAGCTGCAAAGTCAGCAGGCCGGTTCCAAGTTGGAGAAGGCCGACGTCCTTGAAACGGCCGTGGGCTACCTGAAGCATCAGAGCCGCTGGCAGAGTACAGGTGTGTCAATCAATCAAGAAGAGACTGGACAGACACCTGTCCGAAATGCCAACGGGTTTTCTGCTCGAGCGGGGAGGTGGGTGGGTTGGACTAGAAGACCTTTGAGGTCCCTTCCAACTCTGTTTTTCGTTTTTGTTTTCCATTTGGGCTACAGACCCCTTTCGTAGCCTTCCTCGGAATCGTTTGCTAGGAATGGATAGCCTGATTTATTTTTAAGGATGGGTTTATTAAATGCATATGCTGCCTATCTCGCTGTTGGGTGACTCTTAGCGAGAGGTTAAAAACAGCAGTATAAAACGTGAAAAGTTGCAAAAAGGATGGATATTTACATTAACATGAGCAAAGGGAGCTAACGAAGGACGCAAAATACAAGTGGGGTGAAGGTAGAAGGGGTCCTAACTAACCCCTAGCTAACCTTGATGGGGTTCAAACCAACATCTTAACGCAGAGACTTTTTCTTGCCTTAATTCCAACACTGCTGATCAGAAAGTCCTTGTTATCCAGTGTCACAAAACCCTTTTAAGTCCATTTAAACGCCCCTGTTCTGATGGGTAAAGAGTTTGTGTGCTTTACTCAAAGAAAAAAAAAACAATTTTTATCCAGTTTGGGGTGATTTAGCACTGGTTTCGTGTTTGAGCAGGTGGATGCCTGGAAAATGGGCACACACACTCCCCTCCCCTACCCTTGTGATCAACTGCGTCAACCTTGGCTCCCAAGGGGATTCAAAGGGACTAGAAGCTTGATGCAGAAAAAGTAATTTATTTTTTTGTGTCTTTCCCAACAGGGTCCGCTCCCAAGGAGAGAGAAGTGGACTTCCAAGAAGGCTACGCCAGATGCCTTCAAGAAGTCTCCCGGTTCCTGCTCCTTCACAAAGTCCACCCCCAGACTCAGAAGAAGCTGATGTGTCATTTTCAACACACAACACCCCTGCCCGCCTCGTCGTCGTCTGCTCATTGGAAGCAACCCGCTCCTCCCAAGAACCTCCCATCTCTTTGGCGACCGTGGATGGAGTCCAGTAGAGGATGAAGAAGGAAGGACCCATCTCCTTTGATTTATTAGCCGGCCTCCTCTTCTTTCCTTCCTTTTGGGGGGAAGGTTTGGATGTCTCTTTCCCCTTTTGGGAGAAAAAAAAGAAAGAATATTATTTATTCCCAAGAGGGGAGGAAGCAGATGGGACAGGGGAAGTGAGAAAGGCCCGCGTGGAAACTGCACCAGGTGGCTGGTGGACTGTTAGCCGCCTGGTCCCACGCGAGGAGAGGGGTAAGAAACCTGGTTCCCCTGCTGCTTTGGCTAACCAGGTTTAGCTGGTGGGGGGAAAAAGTTGCTTGGCAACCCACCCACCAGCGTGGGCTTCCTAGGAACGAGGCGACGAAGGGGGTGGCTTTGGGACCCCTTTCCCTCTCTTAAGGAAAGCCCTTGTCTTGCTTTATATTAAAGAGAAGAGGTGCTTAATGGTTGGATGTCATACATTTGGCAAGTGAGGAAGGACGGCCTGCGTTTGTGGGGCGCTGTGTGTGTGGGGGGAAGTTGGAGGTCTCCTTTCAGACCAGCCTTGTTGTGTCTTGGAGGGGGAGGACAAAGGAGGGTATGTCTGGGGGGGGCGTTTGTTCTGCAATGGGCATACTGTGTATGCGGTTTGTTTGAGAAAATAAATACAGACCTGAAAAAGGTAACCCGTGTCTATGTTTTCTGGGCCTCGTTGGGAGAGGGGGGGTGGAAATGATAAATAAATATATCCTCCCTGGCTTTGTGAACCTGCAAAAAAAAATGGGTTTTTTTTTTAAAAAAAGGTCCAATTTCCTGCTGATAATAAAGCATCTGTACAACATTTAACTTTGCAACCTTTTAAACAAACTTTTTAAAATAGGGAAAATTAACGGTTAAAACAGTTAAAATGATAGGGAAAACAAATTCAAATCAAAATTATCATATTTGTTGCGTTTACTTTAATATGGATTCAGGCCATTTTTTCCAACTTTTCCTGCAACAGGTATTTAGATTTTTGTAGCTATGGGGCATCCTCCTGCTCAGCTCCCCACCTCAGAGGTCTTCTAGGCTGACCCCCTGCTCAAGCAGGAGACCCTAGACCATTTCAATCAATCAGAATAGAGCTGGAAGGGACCTTGGAGGTCTTCTAGTCCAACCCCCTGCTCAAGCAGGAGACCCTAGACCATTTCAATCAATCAATCAATCAGAATAGAGCTGGAAGGGATCTTGGAGGTCTTCTAGTCCAACCCCCTGCTCAAGCAGGAGACCCTCTACCATTTCAATCAATGAATCAATCCATCAATCAGAATGAGAGTTGGAAGGGACCTTGGAGGTCTTCTAGTCCAACCCTAGACCATTTCAGACAAATGGCTGTCCAGTCTCTTCTTAAATGACAATGACAATTTTCGATTCTTAGCAGCCACATAGACTGATTTCCCCCGGAAATAATATTTCCCTAATAATCAGTGGTTAATAGCCCATTCCCAATTTCTTGCGGCTTGAAAAAAAAGTGGTCAAAAGGTCTTGTCACTGAAAAAAAAAAGAACTCATAATCCTGGGAGCTGGTGGTTTAACTCTGAGGTTAAAACAAAGGGCATG
>NW_015396370.1:0-2758 GCF_001527695.2 Protobothrops mucrosquamatus
ACCCAACAGTGTAAAATTGTCAAAAATCAACTTACTGGCTGTCCTGGTTCATCTCCTCCAAGAATTCTGAAGCCAAATCCGGATTCCATTCTCCGAAGGTGAACATCTAATTCCTTGTAATCGGAACCTGGTTGAAGAGAGTAGTTTATTGAGAGTTGATTTCTGCCTTGTATACGAACTTACAAAAAAAAAAAAAAAAAAAAAAGACTCAGCTGCTCTAAGGAACAAATGACAGGTTGCCTTTTGTGCAAATTCCAAAGGACCTTTTTTGATTAATTTTTGAAATTGCCCAGCCTTAGTGCATATGTGTAAATATGTACGCATCGAATATCAGATGTGGTCTTCACGGCATTTATACTTGCCCTGTAACTCTGGGAAGAATAAACACCAGAAGGTAAAACTTCCTGTTATGGATGTCCCAAAGGTGCTTTTTCAAAAGGCAATCAATCAATCAATCAATCAATCAATCAATCAATCAATCAATCAATCAGAAAAGAGCTACGAGGGACCTTGGAGGGCTTCTAGTCCAACAGCCTGCTCAAGCATTTATATATCATTTCCTATATCATTTCAGACAAGTGTCTCTCCAGTCTCTTCTTAAAAACCTCCAGTGATGAAGCACTCATAACTTCTGGTGGCAAGCTGTTCCACTGGTTAATTGTCCTCACTGTATTTCTTAATTCCAGGTTGCTTCTGGTGCTTTGGAAAATAAGTTGGCCCCCTCCTCTTTGTGGCAACCTCTCAAATACTGACAGGTTTTGTTTTTCCTTCAAGATGTTTCACTTCTCATCCAAGAAGCTTCTTCACTTGTGACTTCTGACAGAACTTCTGTCAGAACTGAAGGAGGAGGAGAAGTGAAACATCTTCAAGGAAAAACAAAATCTCTCAGTATTTGAAGAGGAGGAGGTCAACTTATTTTCCAAAACACCAGAGGGCAGGACAAGAAACAATGGATGGAAAGTAATCAAGGGGACTAGCTACCTGGAATTAAGGAGAAACTTCCTGGACCTTCAAAAGTCCAGTTGCTTTTTGAAAAAGCACATTTGGGCCGACTACGCCCTGGATGACTGAGAATCTCCATAGACATTCCTGTTATGGAGCAATGGCCACACAACCATATCAAGAATTCACAGGGTTGACTTTCTTGGAACACCCTCAATTTTTCAAATTAGCAAACCATTCCCTAGGTAGAAGATGGTTTTGGATATCTGCATCGGTGGGATTGATTTGCTTCAGGACTGCAAACACTGTGGTCCTCCAGAAATTGTTGAATGCCAACTTTTATTAGCTCAATCAACATTCCACTGTCCTACACTTGATCAATAAGAATTTATCTATAATACTGCTACAGCACTTTAGGCCTAAGCCCTTAAAGAAAAAAAAATCCAAGGGCAAGCTCTATAGATTTTTTAAAGGAAAGATTTACAAGAAAGAGAGGAGAAGTTTCAGTTTAAGAAATCTAGATCTTTTCAGATAATGTAAATATACACTCCTTCTCAAGGGAATAAATATGGCCACCGGCTTGTCAAGCTATGCAGGTTTTGTAAACAGGGTGTTCCATGCCAAATAAAAAAATGGCGCTATCTTGGGATTGTGGAAGTTATTAATTTATTTAGGAAATATATTTGTAGCCCGGCTCGTCTCCAACAATTCTGGGCTGCTTACAACATAAAAACATTGCAAAAAATTAAGAACGTCCGTCGTAAAAAACCCCCACAGCAGATAAAAATATTAACAGATAAAATTATGGAGTTAAGATTTTGCAACTACCAAATTGTGAGACTAGTTGCAACATTACCATGGATGTACAGTAGTTGATCTTTTACAGAACCTATCCATACGTTCTTCTATTTTATTTAAATAAATCGTTATACGCTGCCCAGGGTCACATTCTGTGAGATGGCTGGCCACATAAATTTGATTAATAAATAAAACAAAGCAGGTAAATCACTTTAAGGTCAGCATTAAAATTCTTCAACATTAAAATAATTGCACATTCTATATTGAGAAAACATTGAAAATTTTAGCGCACCTTTAAATATTTAAACCTATTGATAAATTAATACTAAAAACTAAGCAAAAACACAGGTAAAGCTAAAAACGACACCTATAGCTAACAGATAAATAAAAACCTCTCTAAATTTTGTTGAAGACCCTTATAATTACATATTCTGCCCTTTTATCTATAATGAGACCTGCATCCCACACCTATAGTAACCTGGGAAATAGGTTCAAAACGCAGCAGTTTAAAGTGGAGAAAAATGCAATGGATTGGAATAACATATAAAGGAATAAACAATAATATCATACACACTAAACAATCGGGCAAACAAACATATTCTATAATTTGGTGTTCATGTCAATTGAGAAAGGCAAATATGATGGATTGTGGGCATTATTTTTAGAAACTTGATAGATGAAAACATTTTTTCATGTAAATATGATAGTGGAATGTGCTGGATGAAGTAATATTTTAATCTGATTTTAGAATAGATATTTATTGTGGTTTTTTATTATCGCCTGTTCACCACCCTGAGTCCCGTAAGAGAGATAGGGCGATATACAAATTTAAATAAACAAACAAACAGATGAGTTTAGAGAAGGATGTTTAATGTTTCTGGATTAAATGGACATTCTTTGCGCAGTTAAGTTGAAAAACACAAACACAATGTTCCATGGGATGGCAATTGGCTATGCATGGGTGACTGTGGTTGTAAGCTGAGATATAACAAGGCACATCACAAAATGGAGACAGGAT
>NW_015396370.1:5495-8357 GCF_001527695.2 Protobothrops mucrosquamatus
AGAAGAAGAAGAAGAAGAAGAAGAAGAAGAAGAAGAAGAAGAAGAAGAAGAAGAAGAAGAAGAAGAAGAAGAAGAAGAAGAAGAAGAAGAAGAAGAAGAAGAAGAAGAAGCAGCAGCAGCAGCAGCAGCAGCAGCAGCAGCAGCAGCAGCAGCAGCAGCAGCAGCTAGAACTGCTGTGGGCGATTTAATTCCAGAATTGTTCCTCGGCCATATTGATTGATGGGTTCCCAAACTGGCCAAAATATTTACATGCATTGATTGCACAGCAGAACCCAAGGAACCGGTGTCGTTCTATCATTCTTCTATTATGTTTGAAAGGTCAGAAAATAACACATGAAATTATTGTCCCATGGGAGAAGCAAGTTCTATCTCTATTGGACCTCTATATCCAATTGGTGGACTTGTTGGTACAGATGGGATGACGTTGGGAATCAAAAGGGTGTCGCTTACGTAGTTGGGTGAGATGCCATTTACGCAATTGCACCATTTGTGCAATCGCGACTTCACTGTGTCTTCACAGAGGCCTCTGGGCACCAATTCAGCCAAACGTGCCAGCAACCGGTCCGCACAAACAAGGAAAGCCCCATCCACAGGATGCAGGCAGTACACAAAACCATGCCCCCTCTGGTCCGCGGAAAAACCTCTCTCCACGGAACCGGTCCCTGGTGCCCAAAAGGCTGGGGACCTCTGCCTTGCCCCGCCTCATTAGGGAAGTCTATGCTTAGAAGTCAAAGTCAATCAATGGGACACTTCCAGGTCACCTTTTCTAATCCCCACTTACTCAAAAGGGCTGAAGTCATTGTTTTTGCTTCTGTTGACCTCAAAATAGAGAAAACAAGAAGCAGAAATTCCTACTTTGAACTGCTGAGTACCTTACAGCAGGGGTTTTCAACGCCCGGGCCATGGACCGGTACCGGGCCACAGCATGCCAGCAACTGGTCCGCGCAAACAAGCAAAGCCCCATCTGTGGGATGCAGGTAGCACACAAAACCATGCACTCTCCGGTCCATGGAAAAAGCTTTCTCCATGGAACCAGTCCCTGGTGCCCAAAAGGTTGGGGACCTTTGCCTTATAGAAACAGAAATGCCCTCATAAAAGAGGATAAAACAATATCTTATACCCCCTCTTCATTGCAAATGCTGTATTCATTTATCTGGTTTAATTTCTCTTTCTTTGTCTCTCCGTCTCCCTCGCTCTTTCATCTGTCCCGTTGACTGCAAAGTCAGCAAGACATTTTTATCCTGGGAATAACTTCTAAGGAGAGGGAAGCATAAGAGCCAGGAGGTGCAGAAAGATTTGAATTCCTGCAAATTGCAGAATGAACCACCCAGAAGCTCACGGAAGAGAAAACATCACTGTTTTCTCGTATTTATGACGGTCACAGCGTCCCGGGGTCACGTGATCCCATTTTGCACCCTTCTGACAAGCAAAGTCAATGGGAAAGCCAGATTCATTTACCACCATGTTACTAATTTCACAAGTGCAGGGATTTATTTATTAACTGCGGCAAGACAAGTTGTGAAATGGGGGCAAGATTTGCTTAACAGCTGTCTTGCTTAGCAACAGAAATTTTGGGCTCAATTGTGGTCATAAGTTGAGGACTGCCTGCATTGGAAGACTGCTATAATGTCGCCCCTAGTTCTTCTCTTCATTAGACTAAATATTCACAGTTCCTGCAACTATTTGTCATCTGGTTTAGCCTCCAATATATATGGCCTCTATGAACAGACTATATAACAGACTATATAACAGACTATATAACAGACTATATAACAGACTAGTTGGAAACACATTTCATAATCTTAATCTAAAGCAATGGCATCATTTTCAAGTGAACACTGGGGAAAAAAACCCACAAAAACATTCTGTACGCATAAAACAAAGGCAAACTGCATTGTGAAACCATTCCGACATTTAGTGGTCTATGATGGTCTATGACCATTATGAAGACTTTTGATTTAACTGCTGGAGGGGCGGGAGCTCAAAGCAAGCAATCTCTACAAAGCGCCAATTTACACAAATGCAAAGGATGAACATCAGCAGACATGGCTGTTGCATCTACTGGAACTAAATGTTCATGTATTTTGTGCAACAACTATAGTCAACCAGTAGATGGCAGTGTTTCTACATTTGCAGTTGCATTGTTGGTATACTTTTCTCTGTACATAAAGTTTCCTGCTTCCTTCAAGCAGTTAAGGAGAAAAGCACATGTGGACTGTGCACCGTCTGTTCTGTAGGGCTATACAGAGTATATTTCTAACAGTATCGTTCCCCATCTGTTCCTGCTGAAACTAATCATGAGGGGTGCTTTCAGCCAATTTAAGAAAATGCAGAAAGCTTTTCTTTTTCTCCTCCTGATATCCACAATAAATAAAAGTTGTTAGCTGGTTTACAGTGAGTTACAACGCTCAATTCCACGGGGCCAATTTGTATGTCCCCAAGGTGCTTTTCCGAAAGGCAACTGGACTTTGTTTCTCCTTGAAGAGATTTCGCTTCTCACCCAAGTAGCTTCTTCAGTTCTGATCGAAGAATTGAGCTGGAGAACTGAAGAAGCTTCTTGGATGAGAAGCGAAACCAAGGAGAAACAAAGTCCAGTTGCCTTTTAAAAAAGCACCTTTGGGACAATCAGGACCTGAATGACTAAGAATCTCCATAGACATTCAGCTAATATGAATATTCAAGGTCTCTGCAGAGGTGGACCATGTCTTCCACTTACGCCTACTTTCATAAATAGCTCGTGACTTCTCATACAGCTCATATGGGTCAGGCTTTCTCGGGTCAAAGGCCTCTGTTGAATCGGGGAAAGAGCTTCTGTGAAGGGCTGGTGGGAAGGGAATATTCTGTGGCCCAGCTGGAGCAGAT
>NW_015396371.1:0-3494 GCF_001527695.2 Protobothrops mucrosquamatus
ATGGTGATTGGTTGGAGAACGTGCCTGCTAATGATTTTCTAGCCAAGCTGCCTCCTTTCCTGGTAGCAAAAGATTAGAAGATGGCTTGTTCAGGGTTTGCTATGTGATTTGCAGGATTTTTCTTGGAGCAGTTGACCAGGGAGTATCCTTGTAAACAATCATAAAACAGTCCATCAGATTCTGAGATGGTTAGCTGTTCTGAGATCTCAATAAGCCTTAAACCAGGTATGAATAATCGCTTTCTGTCTGCATCAAACAAGGGGAATATCAATGGGCATGTTTCCCAATGTACCATTCCTATGCTTGTCATCATTTCAATAACTGAATATATAGACTCAGTGAAGCATGAAGCCAATTAGTTTCCACTTTGCCAACCTGAGTGGGTGTTTTACTCCTTTGCTGTAAGTGAAAGTTGGACACTTGTAGAATTATTAATGTGACCAAAACAAGGCTGCTTTATCCTAACATTTGTATAAAAGATAGAGTTGGGCAGATTTGTTGAAGAATGCATGTACTCACTGACATTTCCTTTTCTATAGAGCTATTGAAAGTACAGGAGTGCCGGTCTTATTCACAAGCTAGGTTAATTTTAACATGTGATCATTCAAAAACTCTAGTTTGGGTGCAGCATGAAGAAATCTCATTCTTCATCTTGAGCTCACACATGGCTTTCATTTAAGTGGCTCCAAATGCTGTGCTGTTTTGTAGGATGTGTTTCTGAATTCTGGTTATATACTGTAGATATTTGCTAGTAAAACAGAAATGATATATTAACAAAAAAGAAGCTCTTCCTTAAAATAAATTAATCTGTACAATAATAGGTACTCTAGGCTTGAAAGAAGCTCTCTGTTGATAGAAGTGTATAAGACAAACACAAGGCCCGCGGGCCACATCTGTCCCACAAAGGGCTCAGATTTGGCCACTGTGTTGTCCCAGAGATGGCAAGGGACCGGCCACCGCTGGCCCTGGCCCTGGCCCACAGCAACCCGGCTGGAGGCCCCATGCCCCCAGCACATGCACAGGAAATGTGAAGCAAGATGATAAAACTAGATGCCAGGCAGTTTGCAGAAGACCAGTGGGAAAGTGAGGCCATTTGGGGAGTCTCATTAGTCGCATTGTGATTCCCAGAAAAGTGAGAGGTCCAAAATAAATATGTTTAATTATTTGCAAAGGACTTCTGAGGAGATGGCATGGAGATGGTGCGCAGGCAGGCGAGAGAGCAAACTTGCAGATTGGCCTCATGGTCTATTCTTGCCGCCTCCCCTCCCTAAAATCCAGCTGATAATAGAACTCATTGGATTGAATGGGAAGATAAGAGGAATTGGCATGAGTTGAAATTAAAAGACCGAATCAACCCTCGTCCCCCAAATTATTTTGTCAGAGACGTTTCTCACTTCTACTTCCTCTCATCTGCTCTTTTATAATTTAATCCAGCCTTATCCATACTAATGTCTTTTGGGTGTCATGGACCACAGTTCCCATCATCCTGTGGCTATGCTGGCTAGAAATGGAATGCCTTATTTTCTCTGCAGTATGCGCCTAGGAGGCAGTAGGTCTGTGGGTTTTAGATGTATTTAAACATTTGATTCTTCTGCCTAATTTGTTAAATCAACATCTAATTTGAAATTAAATGTTTCGGAGAAATCCAGGGTGATTTACAAGAAAATTCACAAAGACAGCTATTGTAAAACATCACCAGCATTGCTTAAAATAATATTAAAAGTGTGTATTTTAAGAAAGAAAAATATTAGTAGTAATTTAATTAGTGCTGTTTGATCATTAAATGTGTTGTTGTTCTACATATGCCTGGCTGAACAGTGTGTTTGGAGTTGCCTCTAAATGGGTGAGGGATGCACTGTTCATATTTTCCTTGGGAGAAAGTTCTATAATTGGGGTGCTGTCTCTGAGAAGGCTCTGCTCATGGCCACTGCTCTATAAACCAAACCAGTGGGACCATCTGGTCTTAATGGATGGTAAACAAAGATGATTAAGGGGCTGGAGGCTAAAATATATGACAAATGTTTGTGGGAATTGGGTATGTCTAGCCTAGTGAAAAGGAGTAGGGGTTGTGATATGATAGCAGTGTTCCAATACTTGATGGGCTGCCACAGAGAAGAAGGGGTCAACCTATTTTCCAAAGCATCAGAAGGCAATAATAAATGGAAACTAATCAAGAAGAAAACCAGCCTAGAACTAAGGACTTGTGAAAACAACTAACCAGTGAAAAGGCTTGCCATCAGAGGTTGTGGATGCTCCATCATTGGAGGCTTTTAAGAAGGGATTGGATATTCCATTGTCTGGAATGGTATAGGTTTCCTGCTTGAGTAGGGGGTTGGACTAGACCCCTAAGATCTCTTCCAACTCTGTTATTCTTTGAGAGAAGCACTGCCAACCTTTCCTCCTCCCCTTGTCTCTTCCTGGGCACAGAGAGACGGAGGGAGGGAGGGAATAAAGGAGGAGAGGGAAACAGGAAGGAAAGAAAGAAGGAAAGAAGGAAGGAAGGAGATTGGAATAAGAGGGAAGGAGGGAGGATCTGAGGGAAGTCCTGCCTTAGCATGGGCACCAGCAGCCCTGCTGCTCTTTTGCCAACCCCTGGTGGTCTCCCGTCCTATTGTTGAGGATGCTTTGGTTACAAAGCCGGGTCTCCTCTCATGGAGAGGGAGTGGGCCTCCCTCTGACCCACCCGCTTTGCCCTCCTGCACCCACCATGAGCAACCTGGCTAAGGAGAGCGAGCACAGCAGCAGCAGCCTTGAGGAGGAGGTAAGCGCAGCTGGGCACCCACTTGTGGAAGTGGGTCTGGGCTAGGCTGGGCTGCGGGGTCCGGTGCCGCGGTAGCTCAAGGGCCAGGCTAGGTGCTTAACCTCCGCTGTCCAGGGCTTCAGGCAGCTCGCGCCCCCGTCTGGTGGCCCCCTGCATTGTCTGAGAGGGACAGTGAGGCTCCTCCAGTGGACCATGCCCTTGCGCTTGGCCCAGTCCCACCCCCCTCCGCCCCAGGCACCCAGAGGTACCCCTGACGTGAGCGACGTCAAGCTGGCCACGCCCACTCAGTAGGCCACGAACACCCAGTAGGTCACACCCACCCGGCCCTCTTGAGGGCAACCACAATGCTGATGCGGTCCTCAATGAAATTGAGTTTGATACCCCTAGTATAGGAGGTCCTTAAGAATAGCTTTAATAAATATGTTTGAGATAGAGCTAATCAGTGAAAACTAATACGCAATCTAGGGCTACCAAATATGGGTTGCAGAAATCCAGAGGCTCATTAGAGAGCAACAAAGAGCTTCAGAAGACTCTCCTTTCTCCAGCAGATGGTGGTGTAGAGTCCACAGGATGGGTTAATTATGCAATCCTGCCTAGCAGAACTAAGACAAGAAAAAAACTCTTGCCACGCCTCTCTCTGGGTGTGACTTCCCCAGTTTTTTGTCTTAGTCAAGCTTAGCAGACGTGTTTCTTTGTTTTGCAAGGCTCCCGACTAGGCCTCATAGCCTTTTTC
>NW_015396371.1:6318-8352 GCF_001527695.2 Protobothrops mucrosquamatus
CCTCAGGGTGCCGTCGGCCAAGCAATGTCGGCTGGCGACCCCCAGGGGGAGGGCCTTCTCTGTGGGTGCCCCCACCCTCTGGAACGAACTGCCCCCCGAGATCCGGATGATTCCGGATCTCCTTACTTTCCGCCGCGCCCTCAAGACATGGCTTTTCCAGCAAGCGGGCCTGACCTAGGGAGGATTTTAGGTAGGGATGTTTTTAGAAGCATTTTAATTGGAAAAACAGCCGTCAATATTTGGTTTTTAGTTCGGTTTTATTGGGGTTTATATTGTTGTATTTTTTGTATTTTTTGTATTGTGTATAGTATCTGTTTTTTAAATATGCTGTGAACCGCCCTGAGTCCTATGGGAGAAGGGCGGTATATAAATTAAATTTGAATGAATGAATGAATGAAAGCGTCCCTTCAGGGGCTCAGGAGGGCGGCCCTTTAGGCGATCCAAGTGACGCCGAAGGGGACTATCCCATCGGGGGTCGGCTGGCCCTGTTTTGCGACGTCTGGGAGGGCACCACCACGGATGCCTGGGTCAGGGAGACCATAAGACATGGTCTCTCCCTGGAATTTCAGTCTTACCCTCCAGACCGTTTCATACAGTGTCCGGTTTCAAGAAATCGGTCAAAGGCCTCCCTGGTAACAACAGCGATCACCCATCTGCTGGACATCAGGGCTATAGAAAGGGTTCCTTCAGATCAGGTAGGAACCGGATTCTACTCAATACTGTTCGTGGTCCCAAAGTCCTCGGGGGGCTGGCGAGCCATCTTGGATTTGAAGGGTCTCAACCGCTTTCTTGTTTACAAGAAATTCAAAATGCAGACCCTAAAATCCATCTTAGCAAGCGTCAGGAAGGGAGACTTCCTCTCCTCTGTCGACCTGACGGAGGCCTATCTCCACATTCCAATCTTGCCAGAACACCGCAGGTTCCTGAGGTTTGCCTACGCACACAGGCATTACCAGTATCGGGCTCTTCCTTTTGGCCTGTCCTCAGCCCCCCGGGTCTTCACGAAGGTCCTGGCGGTGCTGGCGGCTCATCTACGGATGAGGCCGGTGCGAGTCCAGTGTTACCTGGACGACATACTCGTGTTGTCCAGGTCCCTTCACTCAGCCGAGTCGGACCTAAAGATTACTCTGCGGACTCTTCAAGAACACGGGTTTTCTGTGAATTTCAGAAAGAGCCACACGGTCCCCACAAAGCGACTTATCCATCTAGGAGCCTTAATAGACTCAGACCTTTGCGAGGTTTATCTCTCTCCGGAATGTCAGGTCAGCATCCGGACACTGGCACTCCAGGTCCGCAGGGAACAGTGGGTGCCCCTGGTGCGTCTCTCACAACTCCTAGGGAAGATGGTCTCTTGCTTAGGCATCGTGCCATGGGCCAGACTTCGTTCCCGGAGTCTCCAGTGGTTCCTTCTCCCATATCAGAAACGCAACCTCAGTGCATCGAAAACAAGGGTCAGGGTTCCGCACCAGACGCTGGTATCCCTACTCTGGTGGACTTCATCCGCCATTTCCAGGGGTACATTCTTCAAGGAGCCAACCAGGGTTACCCTGACCACAGACGCCAGCCTATTCGGCTGGGGGGCTCATATCCACAATCACCTCGCCCAGGGTCGGTGGTCACGGTCAGATCTGACCCACAACATAAATTGGTTAGAGCTGAGAGCAGTACACCTGGCTCTTCGGGAATTCTCTCCCCTGGTCAAAGGGAAACACATACTAGTCCTGACGGACACCATTACGGCCAAGGCACACATAAACAAACAGGGAGGGACCCACTCTTGGTCTCTCATGCAGGAGGCCATGGCATTGGGTCTCTGGGCGGAAACCAATCTGAAGTCCATCCGAGCGGATCACATCTCGGGGGTGGACAATCTACAAGCGGACTCCCTGAGCAGGGCCACCATAGACCATTCAGAATGGAAGCTAGATCCATTCCTGTTCAGGGAGGCAGCCCTCAGGTTCGGGCAGCCAGTCCTAGACCTCTTTGCTTCCCCGGCAAACGCGCAGATCCCAAGGTTCTTTTCCAGGTTCAGAT
>NW_015396372.1:0-5395 GCF_001527695.2 Protobothrops mucrosquamatus
CACTCTCAACAACCTTCGCCGCAAAGCGAAGGTTGGAGACCGGGCGATAGCTGGCCAACTCATCTGGGTCCAGGGAAGGCTTCTTGAGGAGGGGCCTCACGACGGCCTCCTTAAGGGCCACCGGGAAGACACCCTCCTGCAAGGAAGCGTTGATAATTCCCTGGAGCCAGGCTCGTGTACCCTCCCGAGCTGCCAGTACTGGTGTTATTAGCCATCAAACCTCAAAAATACACTTTCCCAAAAGGTTTCCACAATTTTTGCCACCATTCTAATATGATCTGGCTTAAACAGTTTTCTTACTTTGGATGTTGTGTTTATGACCTGTTGAAAATGGGAATTCTTGGAGACATTATAGACATACCTATGAATTTTTTATTTTCAATAGATATAGAACTGTTTGCTGCTGACTTTTTCAACTTCCCACTATAGCCTACCATCATAGAGTTCATGGGAGATACTGTATCTTATACTAGAACTAACTAGACCCAACCCAATTTAAGCTTTTGAGTTTAGGCAAGTTCCTCCATGTGCTGCTACCTTCTCAGATACAAGTAAACCATAGTCTGCTTAGCAATTTCACTGAAACAGCTACCTCTAATCATTGAGAAAATATTTAGATCCCTTTCTGCTTTTTATTTCTGGAGATAAACTGACATGCTCAGCATTTTTAAAAAAAAAAATCGGTGGAGCAGTAAGAGAAGGGCAACAAAGATGTTCAAACTAAGATCTACTGAAATTGCTTAGCATCTTAACCTTTAGTAAAGATGGTCAGTATGGGAGGAAACACAGTAGCACTTGTAAGAACTGGAAAGCAGTACCTACAATGAGGTCAAGACCTATTCTCTCACATTTCAGAGTTCAGGACACAAAACTTCCAATAAACTGATTCTAACCAAAAGTTCCTAACAAACGGAAACAGTTTGGCCTTGTCACCAATGACCCAAATGAGTAGTGGGCTTTTTTTCCCCTTATCCTACTCAAACAGAAACTAGCCAAGGATGCTTTAAGTTGAACCTCTTAGGAGTTCTGACCACGTCTTTACTGTCGGAACCTGGATGCATTTAAGAGCCCTGGTGGCCCAGTAGTTAGAATGCAGTACTGCAGCCTAATTCTGTTGACTGCCAGCTGCCAGCAGTTCGACAGTTCGAGTCTCACTGTCTCAAGGTTGACTCAGCCTGCCATCCTTCTGAGGCTGGTAAAATGAGGACCCAGATTGTTGGGGGCAAGATGATGATTCTGTAAACTGCTTAGAGAGGGCTGTAAAGCACTGTGAAGCGGTATAGAAGTCTAAGTGCTATTGCTATTGCTGTCTTCCATATTCCCTACATACCTCTGGACAGAATGAGGAATGCTTAGGATTCATCCGTAATTCTCAACCTTTTTTTCCCCTATGAAGTAGAAATGCTTCAGTGAGGAAAGCATTTGTGAGTTATATCACGTGAAGTGTTAATACCACTTTACAAGGCCTTGGTAAGGCCACACTTGGAATACTGCATCCAGTTTTGGTCACCACGATGTAAAAAAGATGTTGAGACTCTGGAAAGAGTGCAAAGAAGAGCAACAAAGAAGATCAGGGGACTGGATACTAAAACATATAAGGATTGGGTATGTCTAGTTTAATGGGTATGTCTAGTTTAATGAAGAGAAGCACAAGGGGGGGACTGGATAGCAGTCTTCCAATATCTCAGGGGCTGCCCCATAGAAGAGGGAGTCAAGCTTTTCTCCAAAGCGCCTGAAGGCAGGACAAGAAGCAATGGATGGAAATTAATCAAGGAGAGAAGCAACCTAGAACTGAGGAGAAATTTCCTGACAGTTAGAACAATTAACCAGTGGAACAACCTGCCTCCAGAAGCGGTGAATGCTCCAACACTGGAAGTTTTTAAGAAGAGACTGGACAGCCATTTGTCTGAAATGGTATAGGGTTTCCTGCCTGAGCAGGGAGTTGGACTAGATGACCTCCAAGATCCCTTCCAACTTTATTATTGTTATTGTTATTGTTATTGTTATTGTTATTGTTATTGTTATTGTTACTTTTACTGTTATTGGTATTGGTATTGGTATTGGTATTGTTACTGTTATTTTACTGTTACTGTTATTGTTTGTTGTTATTGTTATTGTTGTTGCTATTATTATTATTATTATTATTATTATTATTATTATTATTATTATTATTATTATTATTATTATTATTATTATTATTATTTATCACACATTGCCTGGGGGAATGTCCAGTTGGAAGCTCCTTTTGTGTCCCCATGAAGTTGTCTACTCAAGTGCTACCCATTAGTCTACTTGCAGTAGCCTCTTTTGAACTGCTGGCTCTGCAGGAGCTGGAGTGTGTGACAGGAGCTCGCCCCTCACCACAGCAGCAACAGGTCTCAAACACGAGCCTGCCAAAGGGGCAGCTGAGTGTTCTAATCTCACGAGTCACCACGCTCCTCTCTCAGCGATGAAGATATACAATAATTCTTCAGGCTTGCATGGGGATATGACACGTTAACATATTTCTCGATCTTAGTGTTCGTCTCAGCTATGGCTGAATACTAGAATTTGTAACGTCCCTGCCTTGCATGCAAATATATTTGGCTACCTCGGGACAAACTGCAGTTCTGCTCTGCATGCTAATGCTTAAATCCCTGGGATTTACAGAAAATTCTATTTGGAATGAAGGATGTAAGACAAAAAAAAGAAGGAAATAAAATATGATGATGATGTTTTCTCTCTGCTCGAAGCTATTTGAAGATTCCCCAAAGTCAAAGGTTTAATAATGTATTTATTAAACATTAATGAACGGTGCTAACGCTTCGCGTGATAGTAAATTGTAGTTTTCCGTAAAAATGCATAATTTAAAGAGGCCTTTGTGTTGGGTGTTCATGAACAAGATTATCCTCTGAATTGCCCAAAGAGAGTGTAAAGTCCACTTTAAATAGATGAGGCTAAGAGCGCTTGCCTTAATATACCAAAAATAATTCTTGATTTCTCTATTCTAGATTAATGTGACAATTATTCCTGGTCATTTAATTTTTGGCCACCTAAAACTGATATGACACTTGGCTCCAAGTTCTGTGACAAATTGCATCGTTCGGGGGAAAAAAAGAGAAACTGTTTTTTTATAAGAATCGTGAAACAAATATTTCATATCCAATTAAATTAACAGCCATAAATAGCTTTTTTCCCCCTTCCTGGTATAATGATGGCTGAGAGATTGCATATATATTCAGTTGTTGACTGCCTAAAATAATCCAACAGCATTTTCAGCTACATTGTCTTTTAATGTGACTCGATGCCTCTGAGAAATTGCGGGGTTATGTCCACTGATGTTATGTGTGTAAAGCTTAATTTCCAACTCTTAAGAGGATATACAAATAGTGAAATCCCCATTTTAAAAAAAAAGGGTCATATGGGGCACCGGTGGCTTGTGAAACAGATTTGGGCCAAAAACAATTGTCCCAGGCTATTCCTCTCCATTTGGAATCAAAATGTGGCTTAAAAAAATGCTTTGACTTTACTTCGGAGAACTCACATAATTTCAATTAGATGAACAGTCAGTCAGATAATGTGGTAAGAAGTTATTTCATGAAACAATGTTTAGTCTTCAGTGTACCCATGCCAATTATAACACATTCTTTTGACAATGCAAAGCCTGATATATTGTATAATAATAATAATAATAATAATAATAATAATAATAATAATAATAATAATAATAATAATAATAATAATAATAATAATAATAATAATAATAATAATAATAATAATAATAATAATAATAATAATAATAATAATAATAATAGTAAAGTTGGAAGGGACCTTGGAGGTCATCGAGTACAACCCCCTGCTCAGGCAGGAAACCCTATACCATTTCAAATGGCTGTCCAGTCTCTTCTTAAAAACTTCCAGTGTTGGAGCATTCACCACTTCTGGAGGCAGGTTGTTCAATTGATTAATTGTTCTAACTGTCAGGAAATTCCTCCTTAGTTCTAGGTTGCTTCTCTCCTTGATTAGTTTCCATCCGATGCTTCTTGTCCTGCCTTCAGGCGCTTTGGAAAATAGCTTGACTCCCTCTTCTTTGTGGCAACCCCTGAGATATTGGAATACTGCTATCATGTCCCCCCTCATCCTTCTCTTCATTAAACTAGACATACCCAATCCCAGCAATTGTTCTTCATATGTTTTAGCCTCCAGTCCCCTGATCATCTTTGTTGCTCTTCTCTGTACTCTTTCTAGAGTCTCAACATCTTTTTTACACCGTGCTGACCAAAACTGGATACCGTATTCCAAGTGTGGCCTTACCAAGGCCTTGTAAAGTGGTATTAATACTTCATGTGATCTTGATTCTATCCCTCTGCAGCCCAGCACTGTGTTGGCCATTTTGGCAGCTGCAGCACATGGCTGGCTCATGTTTAAGTGATGGTCCACTAGGACTCCAAGGTCCCTCTCACAGTTACTACTATTGAGCAAGGTAGAATAAACATTGTTATTATTTTTATGGTTGGTCATAGATTTAGCCAGACTGGATATAGCATTTTTATCCACCTATCAAATCCTTCCCAAGAACCTGAGATAGGCAGATGTTGTTGCTTAAGGTATTGTTCCAGGAAAAAAGCTGTTTTACATGGTGCTGCCTTTTGCTATTGACTGATGGTGATTTTGTCAATGCCGATGTTGTTCAGCTGTTTTGGGATTGCACCCAAGGCATCTATTACTACGGGTCCTTCATTTTTCTTTGCCACGGTAATTCTACTTCTATTTGCAGGTCTTTCTATGTTCTGATTTTTTTCCAGTCCTTTCTCTTCTGCTGTTGCCAGGAATTGCAGTGTCATCTCTCCAAATCTTCTTCACTGTCATTCAGATACTCTGCATATGCAGGCATATGCAAGGCTGACTCTCAACCATCACTTATTGTATGGCAGATCACAAGGTGAACAATGATGTTAAAATGATTCCATCTCTTGTAAGACTACAGAAGCTGGAAAATTGTCAATTGTCAATACAATTGTGGGCAGCAGCCTACAATTGCTATGTGGTTCATCAACTCTAAGATCAGAAGACATGGAGACACCTGGTTCATAGACACCAAGTGTTGGACACAGCTGAATGGATATCATCATCATCATCATCATCATCATCATCATCATCATCAAGTCTAATCCCAGGTAGAACAAATTGAAAGACCTAATGAATATCTCTTAAAATAAACCATTTGACAGAAACCCTCCTGTCCGTTTCACAGCGACGAAACGACGAAGACTATTAAACAATGCCATTGCCAAAGGTACATTTATAATATCACATCAATTCTTTCCTTAGCGAAGTTTTCTTTCAACCGAGTTCAAGTGATTTCATGAAATTGACCCATACTGTAGGTGTTCAGGGAGGAGGGTTAACGAAAAGA
>NW_015396373.1:0-1995 GCF_001527695.2 Protobothrops mucrosquamatus
CTGCAACCCAAAACCCACTTATGCATCGTTGGGTGTGGCCCATTGGCTGGGTGTGGCCAATTGGGGTGTGTGGCCCATTGGGTGGGCGTGGCTGCGGTGGTAACGGCAGACTGGGTGGGACTAAAAAGTTCAATCAATCAATTCCAACTTTGCAAGAACTTTTTTTTCCCGCGAGAAGTTGAAATTGATTGATTGAACCTTTTTTTTTTTTTTTTGCACACGGCAGCAGAGGCCTAAAGCAAAAAGGTTTTATAAAACCCAGCTGAAGGCCTAGGACTGGGGCGACGAAGCGCGTGCCCACAGAGAGGGCTCTGCGTGCCACCTGTGACACGCGTGCCATAGGTTCGCCACCACGGGCTTAAGGCATCAAGCTAGGAACCAGAAGACTGGAAGTTCTAGTCCTAACTTAGCCAGGAAAGCCAACTGGGTGACTTTGAGTTAATCTCTCTCAGTCCAATCATTGTGGGTAAAGTAGGAGGAGGAAAGAATATTAAATGGATGGATGGATGGATGGATGGATGGATGGATGGATGGATGGATGGATGGATGGATGGATGGATAAGATAGACAGACAGACAGACAGGCATGATGGGAAGCATTGTAGGGAACTCACTTTGTAGGGGAGATGGGTGACATCAAATTTAATAAAAAGAAATAAATAAACTGTCACCAACGCCAGCTCTGTTGACCATACCACAGAGTTTCAACCACCAGCCCAGAAGTCGGGGACACCACTTCTAAAACCCACTGCCCCTGGCCAATCCAAGAAGGATGGCTAGATCAACCAGGAGTTCAACCTGAGGAACACAAGTTGCCGTGCCATCTACTGAGTCTTTCAGTAAAATAATAACAACGACAATACGGAAGGCCCCTTTAAGACCTGTCACAATTCTCCAGCACCAAACCAAAGAAGGGAGGAGGGAAGAGAGAAAGCGGAAGATTGAATGACAATAAATGGTTTGCCATTCAGGACGGGGAAGGATCCAATCCAGCCAGCAGGAGAGACTGAAATAGATACTGCAGTGAAGGGAAAGAGATGAAGGGGGTGGGTGGGGGGAGGAAGAGAGGCGAATTGGCCACCGCAGCAGCAGAGCATGGCAAGCAGGAGTGAAGAAGCCGTTGAGAAGGAGGAAAACCAGAGATTGACTTGCTCTTTTGCGACAGTGCCTGGCCACACACCAGTGGTGTTGGCAATCCCAACAGCAGACCGGGTGGCGCAAACTCAAGTGCCAGTAGGGGTTCATCCCTCCCCCGACTGGCCCGAAGCCACAGAAATGTGTTTTAGAGTCCAGAAAGCTGGTTTCTCAATCTCTCCATAGGGAAAGTATTTCCGAGCATGTGCTGAGTGCATTTCAACACCACAGCCTGCAGAACACAGCCCATTTCACATTTCGGAGGTTGCACTGAGCAGGCTCCTGCTGAAACCAGATCTTAAACCCTGGGATTGTTCTTCGCCGACCTCCTATGAACATATAATCAATCACAAAGACACACCATCCTGTAAACTACTCCCACATTGCATGCTTTGGGTTGGCTTTTCGTCGTTCAGTCGCTAATTTGTGTCCGATTCTTTGCAACCCCATGGACCACAGCACATCAGGTCCCCCTGTCGTTCACCGTCTCCCCGAGTTTATTCCAATTCACGTTCATTGCGTCAATGACCCTGTCTAACCATCTCATGCTTTGCCGTCCCCTTCTTCTTTTGCCTTCCATCTACCCCAACATCGGGGGTCTTCTCCAAGGAGTCTTCTCTTGTCATTAGGTGGCCAAAGTATTTGAGCCTCAGCTTCAGTATCTAATAATAATAATAATAAAGTTGGAAGGGACCTTGGAGGTCATCGAGTCCAACCCCCTGCTCAGGCAGGAAACCCTATACCATTTCGGACAAATGGCTGTCCAGTCTCTTCTTAAAAACTTCCAGTGTTGGAGCATTCACTGCTTCTGGAGGCAGGTTGTTCCACTGGTTAATTGTTCTAACTGTCAGGAAGTTTCTCC
>NW_015396373.1:4841-8351 GCF_001527695.2 Protobothrops mucrosquamatus
CCCTGCGAGGCGGAGCCCAGCCGTCCGACGGGGAGGCGCCCAGGCGCGGCGCTGTTTTTTTTGTGAATGTAAAGAGCGCTCGGCGGCGCGCTTGTGAATGGAGGGAGGGAGGGAGGGAGGGAGGGAGGGGGCGGGGAAAAGAGAGGGGTGGGGACTCCGCCCCCTGACTCCGCCCCATTCTCTTCTCTCCGTTCTCTTTCCCCCCCCCCTCCCGCCCCCCAAATCCCTCTCTCCTGCCTTTCTCTTACTTTCCTGGAGCGATTAATGCTCTCCAAGTGGCGTCATTGCGTTGAAATGGAATCGGCCCATTAGGCGTCCCCGCAGGGATCTCCGGCTCTCGCGCGCCCGCCGTCCGCTCCTTCCAACCGGGCTGCCTGCCACGCAAAGAGCCAGCGGCGGAACCGCACGGAGTTCCGAGGCTGGGGCGGCTGGGAGAAGAGGGGAGAGATAGATAGATAGATAGATAGATAGATAGATAGATAGATAGATAGATAGATAGATAGATAGATAGATAGATAGATGGATAGATGGATGGATGGATGGATGGATGGATGGATGGATGGATGGATGGATGGATGGATGGATGGAGAGAGGAGAGAGAGACGAAGAGAAGAGAAGAGAAAGAGAGAGAGAAGAGAGAGAGAAGAGAGAAAGAGAGAGAGAGGCAGAGAGAAGAGAGAAAGAGAGAAAGAGAGAGAAGAAAAAGAGAGAGAAGAGAGAGAGAAGAGAGAAAGAGAGAGAGAGGAGAGAGGGAGAGAGAAGAGAGAGAGAAAGAGAGAAAGAAAGAAAGGCGAGAGAGAGAAGAGAGAAGAGAGAAAGAAAGAGAGAGAGGGAGGGAAGAGAGAGAGAGAGGGAAAAGAGAGAGAGAGAGAGAGGGAAGAGAGAGAGAGAGAGAGGGAGGGAAGAGAGAGAGAGAGAGAGAGAAAGAGAGAAAGAGAGAGAGAGAAGAGAAAGAGAGAGAGAAGAGCGAGAGAAGAGAGAGAGAGGAGAGAGGGAGAGAGAAAGAGAGAAAGAAAGAAAGGCGAGAGAGAGAAGAGAGAAGAGAGAAAGAAAGAGAGAGAGAGAGGGAAAAGAGAGAGAGAGAGAGGGAAGAGAGAGAGAGAGAGAGAGAGAGAGAGAGAGAGAGAGAGAGAGAGAGAGAGACTCCCGTTCGCCCGTCTCTCAAGCAGGGATCGCCCAGCCCCGGGAACCGAGTCTCGTCCGATCAATTGCATTGACCCCCCTCTTTTTTTCTCTCTCCGAGGCGACCGTGTCTTTGAACAAGTGCAAAACCTCCTTCCATCTCTCTTCCCCCCCACCACCACCATCCCAACTGATCTGGGCGAAGAGCATGTAGTCAGAAACAACTTGAAAGTAGCGACAAATAAAATAAACAACCACACACACACACACACATATGCACAGCAGCACTTGAGTTCTCAGCAGAAATGCATTATTGGAGCTTTTAAGCGCTCAGATCAATCGGATCTCATGGGGCCTCCGAGATTGGACAGTTTATAATCCTGGAAAAACGTTACGGTGCAACAGTAAAGCCCGGTGCATCCAAAAGGAAAGAAAGAGGGCTTCTGAGCATTGGCAGAGTTTCCCAGCAGGGAAAGATCAGAGAAAAATAACCATGGGATGAGAAACCTCAAAAGCTGGCTTTGTAATCCAGGGCAGCTAGTCTTAGCACATGGTTAAAACTGCCATGGCTTAACCCTGTTTTAATCATGGTTTGTTGAATAAATCACAATTGGTTGGGTGTCTACAATATACTAAGCCATAAGCCTCGGTTTACAAGGGTCCTGCTGAAAATTAAATAATTTATGTTATATTAGCATTGGAAAATATCTTTAAGCAGAAAATAATCTAAATCTCTATGCACAGAGAAACACAGCGAGACACTGGCACACAAACACACACTCCTAAACTACATGAGTCTTCTTGAGAGCCAGTATAATGTAGCTGTTAAGAATAAGAATACTGAGATCTGTGTTCGGGTCCATCCTTGGTCATAGAAATATAAGTGACTTTGGACCAGTTTCTTAACTATCCTACCTCACAGTGCTGTTGTGAGGACAGAATGAAGAGAAACGCCTATGTACAAAAGATGGAGCAATCTTTATCCATCATAATAATCATGATAACTTAGGAGCAAAAGCTCTTCTGGTTGGAGCATCATCTACATAATAACATTATGGTACTTGTATTAGTAATATAAATACCAATAGAAAACTCAGTTCTTTTCCTTTCCTTCTGTAATTAAGCAGGTCACATCTAAAATGGTCACCACAATGTAAAAAAGAAGTTGAGACTTTAGAAAGAGTGCAGAGAAGAGCAACAAAGATGATCAGGGGACTGGAGGCTAAAGCATATAAGGAACGGTTGATGGAATTGGGTATGTCTAGTTTAATGAAGAGAAAGACGAGGGGGGACATGATAGCAGTGTTCCAATATCTCAGGGGCTGCCCCAAAGAAGAGGGAGTCAAGCTATTCTCTTAAGCCCTGAATGCAGGACAAGAAGCAACGGATGGAAACTAACCAAAGAGAGAAGCAACCTAGAACTAAGGAGAAACTTCCTGACAGTGAGAACAATTAACCAGTGGAACCACCTGCCTCCAGAAGTGGTGAATGCTCCAACACTGGAAGTTTTTAAGAAAAGATTAGACAACCATTTGTTTCAATGGGATAGGATTTCGTGCCTGAGCTGGGTGTTGGACTAGATGACCTCCAAGACCTGTTTGCAGGAGTTTAGCCTCCATGGGCTGTATCCTTCCTTCCTTCCTTCCTTCCTTCCTTCCTTCCTTCCTTCCTTCCTTCTTTCCTTCCTTTCTTCCTTCCTACCTTCTTTCTTTCCTTCCTTCCTTCCTACCTTCCTTTCTTTCTTCCTTCCTTCCTTCCTTCCTTCTGCCTTCTCATTCCATCATCGTCCTTCCCTCCTGCCTGCCTCCATGCCCTCCTTTTGCCCCCATTCCTTTCCTCCCTTCCTCATTTCTTTCCATTTGCTCATTCCCATCATCTTCCTCCTTCTCTTCCTCCCTCCCTCCTTTCATCTATCCATCCATCCATTTTTTTCTGATCCAGATATTAGCCCAGCAAGCCTCTGTTTATGCAGCAATCTGAACAACAGCTTATTCCAATGACCCCAAGAACAAGGAGGAATTATTTTTTTGAAAGACATCAGATCACAAACCAAATGGATTCCATCCCTTTATCAGTCCTAGGGGGTGAGTGGGTGGACTAACTCGATTCCTGGTTTCTTTCTGATTAGCCATTTTTCCCACCGGCTTCCTTCTAGTGTTCAAAATGCTGATTTTTTTTTATTATTTTCGTTATTATTATTTTATTTTTTTAAAAAAGACAAAGCAGCTACTTTTGGAGCCAAGAAACCCTTAACGTACCAGGCTTCCTCATCAAATGAGCGAGGGGGGGGGGAAGGAAAGCAGAGAGTTATTTCCGAGATCCATTAGCACTTTCTCTGCATTTTCTTTTCTTTCTTTTTTTTTTTTTATTTCCTGTGTGTGTCTTTCC
>NW_015396374.1:0-1948 GCF_001527695.2 Protobothrops mucrosquamatus
TGAGGAAGTTGTCTAGTTTTTCTTTCCCATGTGGCCAGATTATGAAGGTGTCGTCTACGTATCTGAGCCAGAGTTTGGGTTTGTGATCAGATTTTTCTAGAGCTTGGGTTTCAAAGTGTTCCATGTAGAGGTTTGCAATGACAGGTGAGAGGGGTGATCCCATGGGTGCTCCTTCTATTTGTTTGTATTTTTGTCCGTTATAGATGAAGTATGTGTTGGATAGGCAGTGGCTGGTCAGATCTAGAATGTGCTTGGGGGCGGGGGTTATATTTGTTTTGGATAGCTGTCAAGGCTTCTTTGATTGGCACTTGGGTGAAGAGGGAAATGACATAAAAGCTCACAAGTAGGTCGCTGGGCTGTAAGTTTTGTTTCTTATGATCTCTATGAATTGGAATGAGTTTTTTACGTGTGAGGTGATGGATTCTGCATAGGGCTGTAGTTGTTTGGCGAGAAATTTGGCTAGGTTTTGTAGAGGTGAGCCTAAGGAGCTGACTATGGGTCTAAGTGGGGTTCCTTCTTTGTGTATCTTGGGGAGACCATAGAGCTTAGGGCATCTGGATGATTTTTCTCTGGGGATGATTCTTTGCTGGATCTCTTTGCTGATGGGGGAGGCTTTTATTTTGGATCTAGTGGTTTTTTCCAGGTAGGTGGTGGGATCTGTGTTTAGGGGTTTGTATGTGGAGTCTTGGAGTAGGTTGGTCAATTTGGTTTGGTAGTCAGATGTGTTCATAACCACCGTGGCGTTGCCCTTGTCTGCTGGTAGGATTATTATGCTGGTGTCTTCTTTCAGGTTAAATAGTGCTGTCTGTTCCTCTTTGGGTAAGTTGCTTTTGGGTGGCTTGCTGGTGCAGAGGATGTTGGTGATTTCAAGTCTGATTCTGTTAGCGTCGTCGGGGTTGATTTTGGTCAGGCTGGTTTCAACTCCGCATATAATGGTTTCAGTGGGGATGTGTTTGGGAGCGACTGCAAAGTTGAATCCTTTGGAAAGGACATTGGTTCCATGTAGAGGTTTACAATGACAGGTGAGAGGGGTGATCCCATGGGTGCTCCTTCTATTTGTTTGTATTTTTGTCCATTATAGATGAAGTATGTGTTGGATATACTTTAAAAAGACCAGAACTATCGCCAAAACTGAACACTTTAACAACAGAATAATCAAAGAAGCCATCGAGATAGAAAAACGCCCACACAGCATGAATAAACGAGATGATACCTCCCGCCTACCAGCCATTTGGAAACCTGCCCTTATTGGCAAAAGAGTCCCTAACACAAAGAATGACACCAGACCCACACTCACAAAAACCACACAGGAGGTCACCACCACACATCCACGCAAAAAGCAAACCCAAACCCACACAGATGATGAGGCACGACCACAAACTAGAAGCCAGTCCACAGCTGCATCATTAGCCACTTTATACCCCTCCAATCCATACATGAAGCAAACTGACACCCACCATAAAGATGTGGCACGACCACGAACACGAAGCCAAACAACAGCAATGAAGCTCACCATCTCGAATCCCCCTGCAACTCAGACTACCCTGAGCACAACAAAGTCCCCACCCAAACAGAACACTCCCCCATCCAATCAGAGCACAGCCAACCCCCCATCCAATCAGAGCACAGCCAAGCTCCTTAACCAATCAGAACACACCTCCACCCAATCAGAACACAGCCAAGCTCCCACCCAATCACCCAATCAGTTCAAACCCCACTGGCAGTTAAAAGGAAGAAACAGCTGCGATCACACACTACTCCTAGAAGCACGAAGCTGAAGACACCAGCCTGAAGATGACGAATGGGACTTCGTCGAAACGTCGCCAAGACACTTCCAATTTTACGCGGGAGAAAACCCGATTAACCAAAGACATATATATATATATATATATATATATATATATATATATATATATATATATATATATATATATATATATATATATAT
>NW_015396374.1:4037-8351 GCF_001527695.2 Protobothrops mucrosquamatus
TTTAGGTAGGGATGATTTTAAGAAAATTTTAATTGACACACAGCTTCCAATATTTGGCTTTTAATTTGGTTTTATGGGGTTTTTTTGTTTTTTGATGTATTTTGTTTGTATCTGTTTTAATATGCTGTGCACCGCCCTGAGTCCTACGGGAGAAGGGCGGTATATAAATTAAATTATTATTATTATTATTATTATTAAAAGGAGCTGACAATCTAGCTGTTGCCTCCGACACATTGCCAATGTATGGCAGGGGGATACGTACGGGTTGAATTGTTGTTTTGTCAGTTTGTGGATCTTCCCGACGTCTGGGTGGTCTACTGAAATGCCTAACAAATTCAACTGGGTAACCATTGTACTTACACACCCGGAAGAGGTGGTTTCTTTCTTCGGTTTTCGTCCTGGCTGTATTACAGTGTGAGCCTATGCGTTTGAATAACGTCCTGATGCAACTTACTTTATGGGCCACTGGGTGGTTACTTTTATAGTGGAGGATTCTATTGGTGTGAGTTGGTTTTTGGTATACTCTCATGTGCAAGGTCCCATCCGGTTGCCAGCTAACCGGCACATCCAGGAAAGCCAGGGCCACCCAGAACATTACGCTTGGGCTTGGAATGGTGAGAAAAATAGGAGATGGTTAAAGGGCACTATAAAAACCACGTTTGGTTGGAATCACCTCATGATTTTTCTCGCTTCTTGCAGGACAAGCCATATGTCTAAATAAATGTTGTTTTAATAGTATTTGTGTATATATGTTTGTCTGTGTTGTTCTGTGTTATTTCCAAGACTTGGAAGACGGTCAAAACCTTCTCTGATAACAACACACAAAAAGGCCTTATTTAAAAATAAATGGTTTGCCTGGAGAAAGTATGAAATGAAATATTTGTATGTGGAATTGTTTATGCAAGCAGTTAGAATGGAAGTGAATGAGTTAATTTGCTGATATTTAAGTGTGTGTGTTAGCCCTCAAACCCCACCCCCCACCCACTCCCTCCCAGGCTGTGAAAGAAATAGTAAACTGCAGATTTTATTGTTGTAAAAGTAAATTGAAAAGCAATAGTAAGTGTTTGCATGAGAAGAGTCCCATGGAGGATGTATGACAGAATGTATGGAAAATGCATATGAATGAGAGAAAACTATTTTTTAGTGGTCAGATTTTTGTAAATTTTTTTCTTTTTTTTCTCCTGTCTCTTTCGTTTCTCCGCTGCCTGTGTTGCTTTAATAGCGAGAGAGACAGAAAGAAGAGGGGGGGGGGCTGCTCGTTTTAACTTTTTTTTCTCTGCTTAGAATTCCGATTTGAGAATGGTGGAGTGGATGTGAAATTTGATGCCCACTCTTGCAGTTTCAGCTTGCAATTTTTTACTCGAAAGAGGAGACAGTAATTGTTGGACAATTTTTTTTGGGGGGGGCGGAATTATTGAATTTAAATTGTTTAGTTAGACCTATATATCCATCAACCAAAAGAAATGACTCTGAATTGTTTTGCTTAGATTTGTAAATGTTTAACCTATTTACTGGAAATTTATTTCCATCTGAATGGAATTTGATTAAATTGGAACTTGACTTATTGACCAAAGGAAAACAACCTGGATATCTCATTGTAGTTCCACCTGCAGCACTTGCCACGGTTCAGCAAATTAATGACACCTTGAATCCTCAATTTGTGGACAGAATTCCACATAAAAGTATCAGTTAACACTTTTGATATTTCCTACTAGTAAGCTACCTACAGAAGTATTAGCTGTGTTAAAAGCACAAAAAATATATTGTATTCAATGACTTTACTTACCCCACACCCCATCCCAAAATGTTTTATCTTTTATCCAGGCGGTTGGACGCACATGAGCTTGCCGTCGAAATGGGACTGATTTAATTAATATTGTTCTTCCTATCCCAAAATCTGATTTTCAATTTTATTTTCAGAATAACTTATGCATTAACAGAGGGATAGAATCAAGATCACGTGAAGTATTAATACCACTTTACAATGCCTTGGTAAGGCCACACTTGGAATACTGTATCCAGTTTTGGTCACCACGATATAAAAAAGATGTTGAGATTCTAGAAAGAGTACAGAGAAGAGCAACAAAGATGATTAGGGGACTGGAGGCTAAAACATATAAGGAATGATTGCTGGAATTGGGTATGTCTAGTTTAACGAAGAGAAGGACGAGGGGGGACATGATAGCAGTGTTCCAATATCTCAGGGGCTGCCACAAAGAAGAGGGAGTCAGGCTATTCTCCAAAGCACCTGAAGGCAGGACAAGAAGCAACGGATGGAAACTAATCAAGGAGAGAAGCAACCTAGAACTAAGGAGAAACTTCCTGACAGTTAGAACAATTAACCAGTGGAACAACCTGCCTCCAGAAGCGGTGAATGCGCCAACACTGGAAGTTTTTAAGAAGAAACTGGACAGCCAGTTGTCCGAAATGGTATAGGGTTACCTGCCTGAGCAGGGGGTTGGACTAGATGACCTCCGAGGTCCCTTCCAACTTTATCATCATCATTATTATTATATAGGCTGTATTTCATGTCATCTGCCTAAAGATCCTCAACTTGCTTGTTTAATGACTTCTTCCTTTCCTATCCGCCCACTGCTTTCTCCTTCTCCCTTGCCACAAGCTCCTACTGTTTTTTCCGATGGAGGGCGAATGAGAGGAGCAATTGCTTACAAGGATCCTCAAGATGATACCTGGAAAGTGTCCTACACTGCAGTGCAATCCTCACCACAATGCTCAGAATTATCTGCTGCTATTTTAGCTTTCCACATCTTTTCTCAACAGCCTTTTAACTTAATCTCTGACTCTCATTATGTGTGCCAACTTATTTTTAATCTTCCAGGTGCTTATATCACGCCCAGGATCGACCCCAATCTTATGGCTTTGTTTTTAAATTTACAGCAGCTGCTACAAGACCGAAAGCATTTGGACTTCTGGTTTGAATTCCTGTGCCGATGGCGGCTTTCCCTTTCGCCGCCCGCCCCGAGGACGCGTAAAAGCCGCAGGAGCAGCGTCAAACAGCTGCTCCGCGGCTTGGAATCCCCTTCCCCGGGCAAAGGGGAGGGGGGAGAGTTTCCCTGATAGGGGTAGAACTCCCGAGCTCTCACAGTTTTATAGCTGTGGGGGCGGAGGTGAGTTCCCCCAGAGTCAGGGATTTCTCTGCGCTTCAGGCTGCCTCCGTTCTATGAATGAAGCCAGACACGGATTCAACCTCTGCTTATGGGAGATCGTGAGTAACTTTTGGGAGCAGACAGAGCGATCCAGGTGCTTGGGAGCTGCATGGATATGAGCTTTCAGCTCTGATTTTAATAACTTCTCCATTGAGATTTAAAGCTTAAGAAGAAAAAAAAGAAAAAATGGCCGTGGAAGGGCGTTTTGCTCTTTAATAGAGACTTTCATTTACTGAGGACTTTTACTTTGGCTTTCACTTTCTGCTGGATTATTATTGCTTCAGAGCTATTGGTACTGTAGGTGAGCAAATTATTTGTTTTTGCTTTTTGTGGCAGTTTTAAGAAAATTTTATTGGACATTGTATTATACAAATTAAATCAGAGAAGAGGGGAAGAGAAAGTAAAATGGCTTCAAAGCGTGGGGGAACTTTTCCTCCTCAGAAAGGCTTGAGCTCTTCTTCTCCAGCTGTACAGATATCACAGCAAACAAAACCTACTCCCCCACCCTCTCCTCCACTGCCAGCTTTAACATTGAAAGATTTACAAGATGCCTTAAAAGACACTGTCAAACAGTTTGAAAAGAAACTTGAGGAGAAACTTGAGGAAAAACTTGAAGAAAAAAATGTTGAGTTGAGAGATGATATAGTGTTTGCATTGCAAGCCTTGGCTGATAATGTAGATCGTGTTGCAGGGTGGGTGGAAGATGTGGAGGAACATATTGAAGTTTTGGATATCAGAATGGGTAAAGTGGAAGAGAGTACTGATGTAAATCAGACTGAGATTCTTATGTCACAATTTAGAGAAATGGAACATGCGTTGAGAATAAGAGGATTACCAGAAAATGCTCAAGAAAAACTGGAGGAGGAAGTTATAACAGAATTAGCCTTGGTTTTGTCCTGCCAACCTGAAGAATTAAAGAGAGAAGTGGAAAAAATGTTCAGAGTTAAGTCATGGGTGGCGAGACAGAGAAATCTTCCAAGAGATGTTGTGGTTTATTTTTCAAAGAAGTCAATTCGTAATGAAATTATTCAGGCTTTTTATAAACAAAGATTTCAAATCTTAGGCCAAGATGTGATAATTTTAAAAGAAATACCACCCAAGATACTCAGAAGAAGAAAAGACTTTGCTTTTTTGGCTGAAGAATTGA
>NW_015396375.1:0-1380 GCF_001527695.2 Protobothrops mucrosquamatus
TAGTAAGGCCACACTTGGAATACTGCATCCAGTTTTGGTCACCACGATGTAAAAAAGATGCTGAGACTCTAGAAAGAGTACAGAGAAGAGCAACAAAGATGATTAGGGGACTGGAGGCTAAAACATATAAGGAACGGTTGCTGGAATTGGGTATGTCTAGTTTAACGAAGAGAAGGATGAGGGGGGACATGATAGCAGTATTCCAATATCTCAGGGGCTGCCACAAAGAAGAGGGAGTCAAGCTATTCTCCAAGGCGCCTGAGGGCAGGACGAGAAGCAATGGCTGGAAACTGATCAAGGAGAGAAGCAACTTAGAACTAAGGAGAAACTTCCTGATAGTTAGAACAATTAACCAGTGGAACAACCTGCCTCCAGAAGTGATGAATGCTCCAACACTGGAGGTTTTTAAGAAGAGACTGGACAGCCATTTTTCTGAAATGGTGTAGGGTTCCTGCCTGAGCAGGGGGTTGGACTCGATGACCTCCAAAGTCCCTTCCAACTTTATTATTATTATTATTATTATTATTATTATTATTATTATTATTATTATTATTATTATTATTATTATTATTATTATTATTATTATTATTATTATTATTATTATTAATTATTATTATTATTATTATTATTATTATTATTATTATTATTATATTCAGATAGAAACCCTGCATGCTTACTTAAGAGAAATGCTTACTTCTGAGTAGCAGTTGAAGTAAAATCAATAATATTTTACTAAGATTTATTTAAATAAAAAAATATTCTCTTTGTGGGCACGGAAGTCGGTTAAACGAATGTTCACAGAATATGTTTGTTGGTAGAGAAAGAGACTTTCCGCTATGAAAGGCAAAGGCAAAACAATGCTGTTACCATTTGTGGTACTTGCAGTTCAAAAGCCCATTGAAGATCTCTCCTAGAGAACTGACATGATGCAAATTGTCCAGGATGATCACAAGTGGCATCTCCACTGCATTATTTTCACTGCTACATTGGTCTGCAAGGTTGGAGAGGTATTGTCGGAGTTCCTGTAAAAAGAAGAAAAAATGCAAATCAGAAAAAAAAACTGGCTTGCAATTATGTTTTGGAGATCCTGGGAGGGAAGGAAGGCTGTTTGGTTCAATTCTAAAAAGTTTTTTTGGAAAAATCTAGTAGTAACCCCACAGCAACTTAGTTCTTTAAAATGTATTTTGAATAAACTCTATAAATAATTCTTCAGGCAAGCTGGTTTTCTAGCCTGAGATAAGTGTTCTTTTGCTTAATCCTCAAATAGTGATTCTCAAAGCATGTAATTTCTTCTCTATATGGCGATAGGTCTACCTTGATCTTATATCTGAATGGGATATTTAGAATAGTATCTAAAGCCAGGAGTAGAACAGGGCCTAT
>NW_015396375.1:1459-6912 GCF_001527695.2 Protobothrops mucrosquamatus
ATAGTACAAATTATCATTACAGGAGACAGAAGAGGAAATCCGAAAAGGCATTAATTAGTAACCAAACACTATTTCTCATTATATAGAAGGATCCCTCTTCCCGGTCCCTAAGGCATATCAGAAATCATATCAATCTACTATTCAAGCAAAGTGTCTAATATGTCTCCATTCTTGGTAAAGCACAAGAACTCATTTCCTAGGAAATGTTTGCTCTGGAAGATAAATTATTTATGAAAAGAAACAATATCCATGCATGGAGGCAAATTTACGTGTCCCAGGATAAACTTTCTGGATCCCATCTGGGTCAGTCACTGGGACCAGAGGTTTAATCTTCCAAGCTTTCTTACTCGAGTCCAAAAGCTTGGAAGAGTAAAACTCTGGTCTCTGTGATCAACACAGGTTGGATCCAGAAGCAATATTTTCACCAACAGAGTATTCGTAACACTCACCTTACTGGACTTGTGATCCACATTAAAGGTTGCAATAGCACCATCAGCCAGCTCTCTGCCCTCTCTAAGCACCATATACTCAGACAGGCGATTGGCTAAGTAGGTCTTTCCAGTGCCGCTTGGACCAGACAAAATGATTCTCCGATGCTCTATCAAGAGTGACACGTAACGCTGTAGAATTGGCTTTGGGATTAGAGACTCAAATACCAGACCATCCAAACTATTCTCTACAAGACCTGTAGTATTAGAGAGAGAGAAAAACACAGTTTAAACCTTTTTCTTGCTGTTGTTGTTTTTAAATGTATTATGTCACTTGCACAAGAGAGAAGTGGCACTACTTGATATGTAGTATCTTTGAACTTCCCCATCCTCAAGCTCTTTAATTTTCAATTTTTATTAACTTTGATAAATAGACAAAATACTCCTAATAATTCTCAAAGAACGTTCCTTTTTACAAAAAAAATGACTTCTACATAGAATGAAATAGAAAAAGGAAGATAATGCAGTACAATAGGGTCCAGTGGAACAGATCCTAATCAATATCAACATTTTGCAATAAAGGACTTCAAAAATCTGCCACCTTGTAAGCTAGTGAATTAAAAACATGCCATACATGGTTTTTCAAAGGGAAAATTGACCTACAACCAGCCTACGAACACCTCAGAATTCAAATCAACCACATCAGCAACAGTATCAACCTTCAACCAACCCCCAACCCCCCAACCAGCACTTCAACTTCCAATGACCCTCACCTGATGTGACCTCCCCATCACAAGACCTTCATCTATCTGATATGACCCACACCTGACGCCCCACGAGACCTCTCAGAAGACCTTCATGTGACATGACTCTCACCTGACCCCTCACAAGATCCATCACAAGACCCTGACCTGACATGACCCTCCCATCACAAGACCTACTGTCCACTCAAAGCCCTTATAAGCAGAAGAACACCAATACTGATATTCCCTAAATTCTGCTGAAGATGTTACCTAACCTGGTAATCAACCCCAAGCTCGGAAAATGAACCTCCACCCTCATCCTATACCCAAATTACAGATAGTCACCACTGTATATACATTTTTAATAGCATACAAAAAATGACTGAAACATCAGTTTAGACCTTTCTTACCAAAATAACTCAATATTGCCTGTTTTTTTTAAAGTATAAACTTTTAGATACTACATCAGAATTTGTTACAGAGCAACACATCAAGAAAAACTGAATAGTAATAATCTTTGGAGGAGGCACTGCAAATAATAACCTTTTTCCTTGGTGAACAATATTGGGTCTTTAAAATTCAGTTGAAGACAATAAACCTAAATTCCCTTATTTGCCAATGTTCATGGACTGTTACATTTGGAAGAACTGATTTTCAAATAACCCAAACAACACAGCAATTAGAATAATCAGTGGAACAAGTTGTCTTCAGAAGTTATGGGTGCTCCAACAATGGAAGTTTTTAAGAAGAGATTGGACAACCATTTGTCTGAGATGTTATAGGGTTTTCTGCTTGAGCTGGGGGTTGGACTAGAAGACCTCCAAGGTCCCTTCCAACTGTTATTCTGTTACTATATACAGTAAATGTAAAGCTGTATTACAAAGCTATCTGTAGCACTTTATAGTTTGGGGTGGGGAAGGGGTGGAGAAAGGAAAAAAAATCTTCTTTTCATTTTCACAGCTCTGTTGTGTATTCACTCTCTATCCTAGTCTGCACATATATAATATAATTCCAGTTCTTGATCTTAAGCTTTGAGAATTTTAGCAATTAAAGCAAATGCCATTAAGTTAACTTTGTTGGGTCCCAAGCTCTATTGTATTTGTTTACTTCTCTTGAAATAAAGAATATTTCAATGATAAACAAATTATACAGGTTAACAAAACTCTACAGAAAAAGACAGGTCCTTTCTTTCTAATAAGTGGAAATGTTTTGTGAAATATTCACTTTATTTATACAGGTGGTTCTTGTTATTTGTGGCTTAATAACCACAGATAACAAAGCTCTGGATAATGAGACCTTGAGAAAAACTCATGCATAAAGTACCTAAGAACATTTCAGAAGGCTTCTTCCAAACAAACCCATCTGCCCAAAACTGTGAAGAGTGACAGTCCTTGCTTACCAACCATCGCAATGCTGCTATGGTCACAGCTTGCAATTACAATGATTGCAGCGTCTCAGTCATGTGATTACTATTTGCAACCTTCCCTGCTGGTTTCCCACAAAGTCAGTGGGGAATCTGGCATGGAAAGTTGCAAGGTTGCTTTGATAAATCCCACCCCAGATTTCAACCAACCCATGCTCTTCTGTCTTTGAGCTCCCTGCACTTGCGCCACATTACAGCATCTCCTCCTTCAACTTGTGTGCAGTCTGTGCATCCTTCTCAGCCCCAACCCCACCCTCCTGCAGTAACCTCACGCTACTTACATGGGACTCCCCACCACTTCCCACTTAAAAATCCATGAACTTAGAGTTACAATGGCAATAGGAAATTCCTTGATTGCTAATTGATGTGGTCACATGATCTCGTGCTTTATATGACATTGCTTAACAATGGCAATTCCACACCCAATTGCCATCATAATCTGAGGACTCTCTGTACATGAAACTAGGCAGTGAGTAACAAGGTATGGTCTTTATTTGCCAGTCATGGATATACAAAACAATGCAATGGGACCATGATTAATGAGGCCCACCTGTAGAAATCCACAAACAGGGACGTGAAAGGTTCATAGTAATGTGGTTGCACTTGACCTTTCTTACTAATAGTGGTATCCAACTGAAGGAGAAACAACATTTAGCCAAGAAAGAAAGGCAGAAAGAAAGCTAATTAAATGTTCTTCAATACTGAAATCTGGAAAGCCTACAATTATAAAGAGTTGTAACAAATAAATCAGCTACAATCTACCTTTGATTTTCACAGAGATGGTGTTGTTTTCACCAACCAGATAGCCACAGGGTAGCAGCTCAGGCGTTTCTGTGCTATTTGTGCGAACAATTTCTCCAATGCTGTATCCCAGGACACTGTCCGAATTCAACCCAAGTTGACTCACAGGATCAACGTGAATGATGTATTCCTGGGAAGAGGGAGCAAAAGAGAAAATTAACATACGGATGGATTTGGGCTTTAAGACAAAAACTTCACGATCAAGTGGAATTCCCATTCCCATGCTTTTTAGCAAATATTTAGGGGAAATGATTACATGCCATCAAGTCATTTTTGACTTCTAGCAACCAGATAGATAGGCAGATCTCCCAATTGGTGCACTCATCACCACTGTAACTGAATCCATCCACCTTGCACTTGGTCATCCTCTTCCTCTCTTCCTCTCTTTCCTTCCATCTTTCCCAGCATTAGAGCCTTTTCCAGAGAGCCAGGTCTTCTCATAATGTGTCTGAAGTAGGATAATTTGAGCCTGATCATTTGTGCCTCAAGGTGAAAATTCTAGACCGATTTGTTCAATGATCCATCGGTTTGTCTTCTTGACTATCCACTATATTCTCAAGAATCTTCTCCAACACCAATGTTCAAAGGCATCAATTCTTTTCCTATTCTGCTTCTTTAAAGTCCAACTTTCATTTCCACAGGGTATACCACAGCTTGCACAACTGTGGTCTTTGTAAACATAAACACATTATGGCATTTGAAAGTTTTTTCCAAGGCCTTCATTACTGTTCTACAAAGTGCTAGTTTGTGGCGTACGTATTTCTTGACTGCTTGTTCCTTTACTGTTGATGGTTGATCCTAAAAGGCAGAAGCTATTGTCATTGTGACAAATATTTCCCTGTCATTAGGACTATGCAAAATCTTCTGAGTGTAAAATATTCCATGTTTAGAATGGCTGGTTTAATTATTTCAAATCCTGAGAATGGTAATCTTTGTATATTCACCTAATTTGATGGTCTATTTGTCCAGGTAGGTAGTGAAGCAAAAGTTGATGGATTCCATGAGTAATTTTCTATTTAACCATATTGTCAAATGCAATTGTGCATAGTGCACATTGATTAAAAAGTGGTTGTTATACATTTAAGCTCACAGGCTCCCATAAAAAAAAACTATGTTGTTTTGTTTGCTGAATTTGGGAGCAAGATTGCAGAATACAGAAGTGCGTATGTGCATTAGGGAGAAATTTCAAACCTGCAACTAAAGAAGTATATTTTTATGAAAAATATATTATTTGTAGGATGGGCTTAATTAACCCATCGCTCCTGGGATTTTTGATTGACTTAGGTTCTGGGGCTATATTGCACAAGCATTATAGCAAAAATGGACAATCAATCGCATTAAGAATGACTAGTGATTTCCCCAATTTCTTCAAAACTTTCAATCAAGAAGTTTAATTAGGCATTGTTACCAAACGTAGTGCTATGTGCCAATTTGTTTACAGCCTTGTCAACTGCAATTTTTGTAGTTTAATTGTACCAAATTGTAGTGCCCAGATAGAAAGTAGAATCCAAGGTCTTCAGGTTAGATTGGATTGCCAACCCTACTCAAGCTCCAAATGTGGAAGAACGCAATGGCAAATTCTAGAAGAATGAAGTACATTGTTCTAGAACCATTTCAGTCGGAGTTTGGTCCTGAAATTGTCTTGGTTGTTCTGCTTGATAATCTTTGCTGACAGGCAAACTTGGTTTTCAATATCAAATCATCTCAGGTATAATAAACTAGTTCTTAAATAAACTCTGAGATAAGCTGTGGTTCTCAAAATCTTCTACAATTAATAACTGCTTACTTACCAACAAAAAAATCCTAAGTTTTCTTTTAGGTCTTAATCAAATAAATTATATATAAAAAACACTAAGATAGGGGGACTTCCGGTGGCAGGCGCCTTCGCTGGACGCAGCTGTTTGCTGCTCCCGCCTGTTTCTGCGTAAAAGCCGTTCTGACAGCCTGCATCAGCTGTCAAACGGCTTGATACCTTTCCCCTGGGCATAGGGGGAAAGGTGAGCTGCCCGAGGTAGGAGTTGAGTTCCCGAGTCGTCCCTTGTGGACGATGTAGGTGAG
>NW_015396375.1:8916-17266 GCF_001527695.2 Protobothrops mucrosquamatus
GATTGTATGATTAAATGGGCTCAAAATATAGGAGAAATAATACCTATGGATACCTGGGAGTTGATATGGGTGAGAAATGTGAAATTTACGCAGGCACAAAATTTACGTGAGAATTTTTATAAGATGTTTTATAGATGGCACATGGATCCTGCAACTATGTCTCGCATTTATGAGAATTATGAATCCAAGTGCTGGAGGTATGGACAACAAGATGCAACTTTTTTTCACATGTGGTGGACTTGTAAGGTTATTAAAGCCTTCTGGATAAAATTATGGTGGAATTTACAACAAGTTTTTAAAAGAAGATTTTTTTTTTTGCCTCAGTTGTTCCTCCTAGGTATTACACATAATTTGGATGTAAAAGAAACGAATTTGATGTTGTATTGTTTAACTGCTGCCCGTTTGCTGATAGCTCAAAATTGGAAGAGTCAAGTTTTACCTACAATAGAAGACTGGAGAGTGAAGGTTTCGCATCTTGCTGAAATGGCAAAGATTTCGGCTTATTTGAAGGATCATTCAAATGAACAATTTTTATCAATATGGAGAAGATGGATTGTTTATATTCAAAATAAGCATAGAATGGTGGAATATAGGTTAGGTTTTTAGATAAAAAAAATTTTTTTTTTCTTTTTTTATATATACATATATTTCACCTATTTATGTAGAATTATATTTTGTGGAGTTAGGGATATTAGTATAAGGTTACTTTTAGTTGAATAGTATCCTGGGATTAGGTTTGGGAAGTCCGGGTGGGGGGTGGGGGGGGGTTTCTAATTGTGATGTATTTGTGATTGCTTTTTTTCTTATGTTGAAAACAATAAAAAAAAATTTTTTGAGAAAAAAAACAAAAACAAAAAAAACCCACTAAGATAGCTTTCAAAATATGGCATTGTTAGAAAAAATATCAATATAACATTATTTACCTTAAATAGTCTTCTAACAACGCCATCAAGAACATCCCATTTGGTTTTTCCACTGACTCCTATGCAGCCAATTAGGAATAAGCGAGGCCTAGAATCCTAAATAAAATTTAAGTCTGTTAAAAGAAAGGTGTTCAACACTCAGCTCCACTCAGTCACCCTGACTCCACCCCAATAGAAGGTATTACAGGGTTGTAAAAAGGGAAAAAAAGAAATGTGTTCAAATAAATAATTCAATAATTCACAATATTTTACTATGGTCCAGCAGCATTGCTCCACAATCTTTAACCAAAATTATTCCAAAATATACTCTTAAAGTTGCAAGACCTTTATATCAGATACTAACTATAATGGAGAAAGATATTTTTATTTGCAAACAATATTGCACAATTTCTTGTGTAATTTTACATATCTTTGGATCTCTCTTGTTCAATAGTTCACATGACACTGTCCAAGCATCCTTCTCTATATTCTTTATATCTATCTTTATATCTATTCTCTAGATATTCTTTATATCTAAAATCAAGAAACTGGGATACGTCAAAATTAGCATTTTATTGAGGCTGAAACATCAGAGTAGGATAATTTTTTTTCTTAGACTGAAATCACATCCAAAATAATTAATTTAGCCTAAAACAAGTTCTACTAACAGAAAAAGAAAAGTCCTTTGCCCCTTGCTCTACATCTGATGTAGGTGTTGAATCACTTTCCTCCCAAATACTTTAAATTACTTTAAAACTAGAAAAGAGAAAAGCCAGAGGACATTTTTCAATATGTACAAGACAGAGCTTGAAAATATTTCCCCTCAAAGCTAGGTTCAGTTTCCCTATTTATTTATTCTAAATTCCTAAAGCACTAAGAGGTCTGGACTTCACAACAGTTGTTACCACAATCATGGCTGCTGGCATTAAGTCTGGAGTAGAAGTCCAAGCATAATCATACATCAGGAGCAGCAATGAAATAAGGTACAAGGGGTAAAAAACAACAACATATGCTAGGAGAACCCAAGTCAGAACTCATCTTTTCAGCACTGAAGCACTTCTGCAATTACAACATGACCTTTCCTTGCACAGCTTTTGAAAACTAAGATTAGTTTTAATAAAACTCAGCATTCTCAATTTCAATTTATGGAAGTCACGTAGCATGAGAAAGGTGACGGTGCATTCAAGAGGTACTTGAACAATGTGCTGACACATTCTCTCTTTAACACCCTTCTCTAGTTATGTTTTGAGCAAGGTGGTAAATCTGGTTCAAAGGCAAAATAGGTTTTCTCAAGACCCATTTCAATTTGGTGTCAGACCTGGCTCAGAAACCGCTCGTTGAGTGATTTGGGGATCCCTCAATGGAAAAACTCTGTATAATTTAAATAAACAGAGCCATAGTAACCTTATAGAGATAGTCTTCAACTTACGACCACAATTTAACCCAAAATTTCCATTGCTAAATAAGACAGTTGTTAAGTGAGCTTTGCTCCATTTTACTATCTTTCTTGCCACAGTTGTTAAGTGAATCACTGCAGTTGTTAAATTAGTATCATGGTTAAGTGAATCACTGACTTCCCCATTGACTTTGCTTATCAGAAGGTCACAAAAGGGATCACATGACTCTGGGACACTGCAACCGTCATAAATATGAGTCAGTTGACAAGCGTCTGAATTTGGATCACATGACCAGGATGCTGCAATGATCGTAAGTGTGAAAACAGTCATAAGTCACTTTTTTCAGTGCCTTATAACTTTGAACAGTCACTAAACAAACTGTGGTAAGTCGAGGACTACCTGTATTTCTTAACATGATTAATCATATTATCAAGACCAAAAATATTTCGACTCACTTCTTTCCATTTCTCTTCCTCCTGAAAGCTGACAACTATTTTAACATGCCTGCCACCTTCTTTCCGAGAAGAACCATCACTGGAGTCATCCAGCAACATATCTGTTGGTAGGAAACACAGATTCTGTCTTCAAATATTGGAGGTTATTTTTGATTTGGTTTTGGAAATTCTGACATGCATCATGTCCTAGTTATGACTGCTACTTTATGGACTAGAAATGTGTTTATAAAAGAAAGCTGAGGTTCACATACTGTTTAAAATGTCAGCTTTTATATTTTGAAAATTATGAAGCACACTTTGAACAAATGAAAACCCCCTAACAACTGGGAATAGTTACGTAAGAAACAAAGATCACATAAATATTAACACAAAGTTTTCTTTTTTTAAAAAAAAACCTGTAACTCTACTAAATGTTTGCAATCAGATCACTGAATGTGGTTTATTTTACCTGAGGTCATAACTAGAATGCTGTGTTTATATTACATTTCAGCTTATAGAAGAACTAACTCTGTTACTATTCCCGTTCTTCCACTTTAACATCTTATCTATTAATTGAATTCACTGCTACAGGAGAAAACCTGCCCACTGACTTTCTTACATACTCACCAAGACTAGCTGACTCTGTGAGGTTCAGACTGTGCTGTGACAGACCCATAGATTGCCTTGGAGACGATGAAATGAAAACTTGAGATTGGGCTCTACTACAGGTGCCTTGGTTTTCAGATTTCAAGCGATCATTTTCGGCTTTCAATTTCTCAATCTCACTCTGGAGTTTTTTAAAAAAACAGTAAAGGAGGAAGAAACACAAGTACTTTTTGTTATATCTGAATGTGATCAATATATCATGGAATAATAAAAACATAAAATGTAAGGTTTGGAAAGAATCATAGAGATCAGCGTGTCTAAACTCCTAGGAAGTACAAACTTATGCTCCAGTATAGTCTCTAACGATGCATCTCAAGTGAAGATAGACACAATTACATACATGTACCCACACAATACGTAGCTGAGATCCTGCTTCCTTCTTTTGTACTTTCTTCATTGACCCTGTTCCAATGAACTTTTTATTTCTCACCAAAAGATAAGGTCTATCTTCTTGTCACTAGATATAGAGCAAAACTGGTGCACTATATACACACTAGAGCTCTCCAAAGTTCAAAGAAAAAAAAAACATTTGCAGTTTTTCTTCCCTTGGTTGAGCTGTGTTTTTTGTCAATCCTGCAACAAAAGTGTAGCTTTCTCAGTTAAATTGTAAACCTGATTTGCAGGTGGTTAAAGATAGTGATCCCTCTCAGAAGCAAACTTGAATAGAGTTTATTGACAACACTGAAATTATGGTTCCTCTCAGGAGATTATTTTGCTGCATTTCTATAAAATTTAAACACACAAAAACTCTCCCTGCTTTCTCCCCCGTCTCGCTCTTTTCCTCCAGCTGCACCTGAACGGAGTGGGAGGAGGTTAAAAAAAGAGAAGGGGGAGAAAGAGGGAAGCTACCCTTTTTTGTAACACCTCAGCTTCCTCTTCCTCTTCCTCCTCTTCTCTCTCTCTCTCTCTCTCTCTCACACACACACACACATACACACACACACACACACTTTCTCCTCCTTCTCACCCTTTCTCTCCAGCTGCCACAGAGGCTCACATGGGCAGTTCCAGGCTGCAGCTCTGCATCCGGCATTACCACATGGCGGAGAGGGCGATGGCCGACACTCGGCTTGTGTCACCATGTGCTCCCACAGGCCAGGCATCCACCACGCACTCCCATAGGCTGGGCATCCCACAGGCCGGGCATGCCCTGGGGCACTAGGCTTACCAAACACCATGGCCCGAGTGAGGAAAGGCGCGGCCCGGCAAAGCAGAGCTGGATGAGGAGAGCCTGGCAAAGTGGGGCGTGGCTGGGTGTGATGGGGTTAGGTTGGGAGGGACGGGCCGGGGTGAAGCAAATGAACTGCAGCTGCTGCTGCTGCTGCGCACCATCAACCCCTAAGCACTCGCCGTTTCATGTATGTGCGCCGGGGGGTGCCCAGCTGGGTTGGGGTGGGGCAGCGGGGGCCAGTCCCTTGCCACTTCTGGCACAGCCACGGGGGCCAAATCTGGGCCCTCCGTGAGCCGGATCCGTCCCGCAGGCCTTGTGTTTCACATGTCTGCTCTAGGGCATATAATGTTTTAATATAATTTTCCATTTTTTCCCATTGCAATTATACTTTTAAATAGTACCAAAATGTCTATTTTGGATGCAAATTTAATTGCAAATTATACAAAATAAAAACAATAAAGATAGCAAGACAGACTTATGAAACAAAAATTCAAGAAACAAAAGAATGTATAAAAGTGCAAAACTAGATAAAGGAGGTGGCATACAATGAATCACAGTGTCTTCAGCTCTCACACATTCAGTTGAGAAAACACAAGTACAACTGTCTTGAGTTACTCAGGTCCCTGCCTTATCAGGTTCCAGAAACAGCTGCACAAGCAAACAAGCAAATCTGACTGTAGCTTTGCTCTTCAGACCTTCAAGTGAAACCTGTGGGAGTTGGGGAGAGAAAGGATAAGCTTCATGCATATTCCATCTTCTATCTACCTCCAAGCTCTTTTATGTTCGAGTAAACATCTGCAGAGTGCTAGAGAAACACACAGATGTAGGAAATGTATTTTCTCAGAGTATAATTTTATCAAAGTTCGGAAGAGTCGCAGATGCATAAAGAACCAAGCAAACAGAGTTGCTTCTTATGAACTTCTGGATGACAATTAGTGGCAACTGTAATTTAAGGCCCTTGTGTTGGCATTTGGTACATAAGAAAATTCCTGTTTCAGGGACCTGATTATCTTTGCTCAATGGAAAGCATTAATAGAATACCACCAACGTCTTAACACAACAGATCTGCTTTCAGGCTCCTACCTGCATCCTGTTCATAGCTTCCCGGAGCTGATCCAGTTGATGAGCAGAACTGAGGGCCTCTAAACGGATATCAGTCAACTTCATCTCTTTGTCTCTCAGCTCATTTCGCAGCTGCATAACTGTTTCAGCTTCACTGTCAATGCATTCTGAAATTCTGGGAATTTAATTAAAAAATAAATAAATATCAAGCTAAGATATTGGGAGATATGAACAATGCATAGTAAAATTTAAAAATTTGTTCCCTAGGTTTCAACAAAGATTTTTTTTGACTTTATGCTAATGTTAAGATTCACAGGGCATAATTATTTGAAATTGGTATCAGCGCAAGACATAAATTTATGTATGACCTATTCTTTAGGGATGAACATTGCTTTGGAGCCAACTGGAAGAAATGTTTTAACACCCACATACAACTCGTTTCCAAGACTGCACAGCCATACGGAATCTTTCCTTCAGCAGCCACACAGTCTGGGGAAAAGCTGTGGCTGTTTCAATGAGTCTCACACAGGGGTATAGTATTTGCACTATTTGATCTGACCAACTGCAGCTATTTAGCTTCTGTAGATAACTTGCTGCTAGATGTATAGAGTCTGTGGAAAATCCATTTACCTTGACAATCCCAAGTACATTAAGAAGATAGAGAAGCAGCAGCAGTCACTTGGAGATTGATGGCCTTAAAGAAAGATTTAGACTCAGCAGGTGTAGTGCACAGCTGGGCCTCCCTGTATGATTCTAGAGGGCTTTGGAAACATATACCTTTTCAGACATAAAGCATTCTTTTGCACTCTCTACAGCCCAGGTTAAAAAAAAAAAAGAAAAGGTGCCCTTTGTTTTCCTGGTGTCAGCTTTCTCTCTCACTGTTTCCTTCCTTTGCCTTACAAAACTAAATTGAATTACTTTCTCAATTCACAAAGGACCAGGAGCATCATTTGCTGGCAGTTTTTCACATACACATTTTATAAATAACTCCTGTTCACTTTTTTTAAGGAAGTAAATGTACAGCAGTCAAGAAACAACAAAGCACAGTGAGAATTCTGAAGGAATCCTGGTGCATTTCAAAGAATTCAGACGGAATATAACCTTGAGAATTCATTAAAATTGGCCATCAAAGGAGAGGTGAATTTTCAAGGGACCCAAATTCTCCTACTGGGGTTTAAATCCAAGCTTCAGTAGAATATGCAGCTTGCCTTTGAACATTTCTACCAGCCCTCCTCCTTTACTGATAGTGTTGCCCTTGGCCTTACCTTCCAGGTCCCTTGTGTTGACACTCTGACAAACTTAGTAGCTGTGGCAACAAAATAAATGTGGGGACAAAAGCTCCTTTTCTCTTATTTTGCTTCATAGAAATTCAATTGTAAATTGTAAATTCAATTGTAAATTCAATCCTTCCTTCATATAGCAATAGCAATAGCAGTTAGATTTCTATACCACTCCATAGTGCTTTACAGCACTCTCTGAGCAGTTTATAGCATATTGCCCCCAATAATCTGCGTCCTCATTTTACCAATCTTGGAAGGATGGAAGGCTGAGTGAGCCTTGAGCTGGTCAGGATCGAACTCCTGCCTATGGGTAGAGTTAGCCTGCAATATTACTTTCTAACCACCTGTGCCACCACAGCTCTGGACTGCTGTTCCTACCACCAGTTTTGGGGAAATGTGGATTTGGTTATGTATGTAAGGAAAGAAAGCTGTTTGTTACTACAGAAATATAAACAATGAATTATGTCATAAATGTAACCTTTTTGCATCCCCCTCCTTCTCCCCGTTTAAAACTACTGACAAATACTTATAACAGCTCATCTGTAATCTAAATCAAGGGTCCTTAACCCCAGGGTCGTGGTCCGGATGTCGGGCCACTGCCTGTTGGGAAACGGGCTGTGTAAGCAGCTGGCGAGCATGTGTGTGAAGCTGCATTTGCTCAAGTGGCATGCGCGTGAAACCCCCCTCCCCCTCAGCTGCCACTGGTCCACAGAGCCAGGAAGATTGGGGACTGCTGATCTAAACAATAAACTAAAGTAGCTGTTGGGAAAAAAATTCTCATCTCTTCAGTCACAATTTCAACTACTGATCTGGTAATTTGAGATATTTTCTAAGGAAGAAAGCTCCCCTTTATAATTAATATACAGGGCAAATAAGGAAACAGTCAAACGTATTTCCACTTTATAGTTAGATTCAATTTCAAATATCTTACATGTATATTACTGAAAAAAATCTAAACATGAAGATGTCATTTCTAAAGTTTTTTTTTTAAAAAAAATATTCTTAATTTTAAAAGTGAGCTATTTGCAGAAATTTATATTTTGTGCTTCAATGCCTGGAAGTGAAAATTGCCCATTATCAAATATTGAAGATGTCAGCAACGTTTTGTTCAACTGCTGTTTGCAACTACAGTACGAAAAGTGATATAGGGATTTTATCAGCTGGGAAGAATAATGATGCAAAGAAGTTAAAAATGATTGAATTTACTTTAGCCTTGAAGTAGTTTAAGTGAGAGAAATAACACAAAGAGAGAAATACATGCACATATTCATCCCTGAAATAACAAGGAGAAAATCTTAATAAAATATTGCAGCAATTTCTTCATAAGTTGAATGAAGTTTTAAAACTGAGGCAAATGGGGGGAGGGGGGGAATGAGGAAGCAAATACTCCAAGAGATACAAGGTCTGGAGATAAACTGATATGAAAAGCAAAGAAGTT
>NW_015396376.1:0-2845 GCF_001527695.2 Protobothrops mucrosquamatus
ATCAACTGCCTTTACCAGCAACATAAATGCAGTTGTGGGTGTAAGTCAAGGACTACCTGTGTGCATATGTCTTTTCCTTCCTTTCTTTGTGCTCCCCTCCTAAAGAAATAAAGGTTTCCACGGATTATTAACACCCATATCTCAGTTAAACAATCCCATTTCCAGACTATTTTGAAAGTCCCAGTTTCTCTAGATTTTTTGTTTTCCTTTTTGCACCCACGAGATTCTGTGTTTTTTTTTCCTCCTCTGCTCTTGGGTGCTAAATGCACTCCCCCTAACTACAATTAAAATGTTGACACCTGGTTTAGCTCTGCAGATTAGGATTTGATTTCCCGTAATTATATGTTATCACTTGCATTCAGCAGCAATTTTGCCTTCTGTACAGCATGATAGCACTTATTAATTCAATAAAAGAAATCAATTCGCAGACAATTTCAGAAAGGTAACACCTCTGGAACTTAGCATCTTTCCAATCGGATCATGATTGGACTCTGCATCTTGCTATTTAATCAGTAATGGGTGATTACAATAGAGGAGACCGCTCAGATGTTAATTAAAAATATCCGTATCTATCAGGGACTAGAAGGCTAATAGGGTGGCATGCCGCATATCGGCTAATACTTGACTCCATGCTTCATGGGTATTTATGGTGAGTGATGAGGACATTTATTCTGCTTCTTTGTTCTCCAGAAGACCCACAGCTTCTGTGGAAAGACAGGATCCATTCTTCACTGGATATTGGCCTGTATCCAATCTATTTTGAGACTCTGGAAAGAGTGCAGAGAAGAGCAACATGAATGATTAGGGGGCTGGAGGCTAAAACATATAAAGAACGGTTGCAGGAATTGGGAATGTCTAGTTTAATGAAGAGAAGGACTAGGAGTGACATGATAGCAGTCTTCCAACATTTGAGGGGCTCCTACAAAGATGAGGGGCTTAAACTATTTTTCCAAAGCACCACAAGGCAAGACAGGAAACAATGGAGGGAAACTAACCAAGGAGAGAAGCAACTTATAACTAAGGAGAAATTTCCTGGCAGTGAGAACAATTAACCAGTGGAACAGCTTGCCTCCAGAAGTTGTGAGTGCTCCATCACTGGAGCTTTTTCAGAAGAGACTGGACAACCATTTGTCTGAAATGGTATAGGGTCTCCTGCTTGATCAGAGGGTTGGACTAGAAGACCTCCAAGGTCCCTTCCCAGCCCTAGGATTCTAAGTTGTAAAGAATATGATCCTCCCCTTCCATCCTTTCACCAATAAAAGCGTCATGTGTGAATCCACAGTTCGGGTCCTCTTCTCCCCCCCCCCCACAAAATTCCAACCTGGCTGGCCGTCATAGTAACACAGCCTGGCATCTGCCTAGCTCACACAATTCTCTCTGCTGTGTGCAACCAACAGATAACGTATCTCCCTCTTTCTCTTTCTCTCCTGGACATAAAGCATACATGACTGCTGACGGTAATGCAGTCGGACAGGCTGTCAAGTTTGTGATTGTTGTGCATCGACTGGACTTTTTGCTAAATTGCTTGTAACAAGATCTTTTCTGGGTAGGTATCTTGAGTTCTGGAGGGGCTGCTGTTCTTGGCCAGAAGGCCTACTCGGCTTAGAGAGGAACTACGGTTCTCCAAGGAGAGCCTTTTCTGCTAATAATACCTCTGGAATGCTCCGTCTATCCCTGAGATTATTCCTCCCGTTGTTTATCCTATTATCAGGTCTTGAACCATCTCACTGCCAAACTCAATACAGTTTTAGAATATCAGGGAAGCCGTGCCCATGTGTAAATGCTGGCTTCTATTTATTTCCTGGCCAACTTCTCCGTTGCAGGTGGACATAACCCGGCCGAATACCTTTGCCTTGAGTGAATTATTCAGGAATTTGGATTGCTGAGCCCCACGTCTGTCGTTATAGTTTAGCATTTTGGGATCGGGTTGCCAACTAAACATTACAAAACCCCGCTTTGCTTTCAGTCAATTGGATCCCTTGGTCCACAGCTGTTGCAATCTCCTCTGGTTGATTTGTATTGTCAATCTTTCTTGGCTTGCAGGATTGAGAGAGTCGAGTGCCACATGTGGAAGGAAACCCCGGTTCGTTCACCTTTCCATCTTGGTTGATTTGTATCTCCCATCTTTCCTGGCTTGCAGGATTGAGAGACTAGGGTGCCACGCGTGGAAAGAGCCACGGTTCGCCTTTCCACCTTGGTTTTTAATCTTCTGCTTGACCCTGAAATGAGGCAGGATGGTCAACCCTGGTCCTCCAGATGAACTCAACATTGTCCATGCTGTCTATGACAGCAACATCCACTGGTTAATTGTTCTCACTGTTAGGAAGTTTCTCTTTAATTCCAGATTGCTTCTCTCTTTGCTTAGTTTCCATCCGTTGCTTCTTGTCCTGCCATCCATCTTGCGTCTTGTTAATGAGCACTTTTCAACAAGCAAGGGTCATAAAATTAACTGTCCCCTGCCCCAAATGAAGTGCCTGATAACTCTATGTAGCCCAAGTTCTTCAAAGAGATGGTTTCTCAAAGTAAATTAGTTGACCAACCTAGAAAATGCCGAAAAATTTAAACGACATTTCTCCAGAAGTTTAAAAGGCAGGCCGAGTTTTGACCCAGCATACGCTTCCCTCTCCTACAGATGACTTTGTGAACCTTCTCCAGCACTGGAGATGGAGGATCCACCCATGGGTAGTAGACTGTATTCCTGCCCAATCAGATTAAGTCAGCCAAAGTTGCCACGCCCGTCCTGGACCCTAGATTCCAGTCTTGACTTAATCTTGCCCATGGACGGACGTGTAACTCTGGCTCTCAGGCAGGTATAGTCTAGACCATAGGAGAATCCTCCACCTCT
>NW_015396376.1:6801-8245 GCF_001527695.2 Protobothrops mucrosquamatus
CAACTCCCAGAATTCCTGAGCCAGCATGGGGGAAACTATGGCCCCCTCATGACTCGTGGACTTCAACTCCCAGAATTCCTGAGCCAGCATGGGGGAAACTATGGCCCCCTCATGACTCGTGGACTTCAACTCCCAGAATTCCTGAGCCAGCATGGCTCAGCTTGGAAACCTCTCCCTTTCCCCTCAGCGTGGCTGGCTCAGGAATTCTGGGAGTTGAAGTCCACGAGTCATGAAAGAGCCAAGGTTGTCTACCCCTGTTCTAGTCCAACCCTTATAACAATCCCAGTCACTCCAGAGTTTCTTTAATAGAGAAAGAGAGTTTGGTAAGCATCACAAAGGCTTTGGCAAGCAACGGCGTGGTGCGGGTTTTGCCTCTTGTATAATTTTCACGGCAGTGCAACTGATTAAAATGCCAACCCTGGAAGAAAGATCGCAAAGAGAAAATTTAGTGTATCCTCATCAAGGCCGCTGGTCGTTTGTCTCCCGATTGCCTGCAAAACAGGAAAAAGGGGTCCTGGGAACCCCCTGTCTTTCTGCCGTAAAATCCCCGTCAAATCCAAGGCATGGAGGGGGATTTATTGTTTCATATCGTGAGGTCGGACTGCCCTCCCTGCTCTATTTGTCTTAGTCAACTCCTCCAAGGCAATATTTAATAAAAGAGAATTGACATAGCTTTCCAGGCTCTCTGCTGCACACTGCTGCAGAGTCTATTGCGAAATAACTCTTATTATTATTATTGCAATTATTAGTGTTGTTCTGGGGGGGGGGGGAAGAGGTGGTGGAAGAGGAGAAGGAGAAATAATAATTGCCAATGGTGAGATTGGGAATAGGACACGGATGAGCCAATTTAGTGGAATCGGGAGAAAGGGAGCTTAACTGCTTAGTCATTTGGTGAAAAGCACCTCAACCGTTTGAGACGATTATAGGAAAGGGGCTAAAATTGGCCTGTGTCGTTTTTTTCCTCCTCTTTCTATCTAGTTACGTCTGTCCACACAAAAGGCCCGTCTCCCTGTATTCATCTCCCATAAACCCCGCTCACCTTGAAGGTTTTTGCTGTACACGCTACTCCAATTGCTCTAATAGCATGTGCAGAGACGGTCATGCCAAGCGCAAAAGGGCACGCGTGGTCCGCCTGTGAAGCCGTCGAGAGGCCATGGGGCAGCACCCAGCCTTTCCAAAATGGGATTCAGAAAACCACGAAGGCAGAATGGGAGACAGGTGTGTCCAGGGAGAACGACCTGCGGGTGTGACTGCAACACACATTCAGGTTGCGATACTACAAGGAGAGTTTCTTCCTGACTGGGAGCTTTCTTCAAACGAGAGGTCTCTGAGCTTGGTGGTTCTCTTGCAGACGTTTCCTGACCCAACTAAGTAACATCATCAAATGCTAGAAGGGAGTGGGGTTTGTGGAGTGGCGGAGAAGGAGAAGAGGAGGAGGAGGACT
>NW_015396376.1:11754-15151 GCF_001527695.2 Protobothrops mucrosquamatus
GGTGAGTCAGACCTTCTTTAGAACTGGAAGTTCTCATCTCATCCACAAAGATGAATGACAGAACAGAATAACAGAGTTGGAAGGGACCTTGGAGGTCTTCTAGTCCAACCCCCTGCTCAAGCAGGAGAACCTATACCATTTCAGACAAATGGATGTCCAATCTCTTCTTAAAAGCCTCCAGTGATGGAGCACCCACAACATCTGGAGGCAAGCTGTTCCACTGATTTATTGTTCTCACTGTCAGGAAATTTCTCCTTAGTTCTAGTTTCCTTCTCTCCTTGATTACTTTCCATCCGTGCTTCTTGTCCCACCTTCATGTGCTTTGGAGAATAGCTTGACTCCCTCTTCTTTATGTCAGCCCCTCCAATATTGGAAGACCGCTGTCATGTCACCCCTAGTCCTTCTTTCCAATAGACCAGATATGCCCAATTCCTGCAATCGTTCTTCACATGTTTCAGGCTCCAGCCCCCTCTTGTTAACATCAATATCAGAATATTTGGATACGTCAAAGCCCACGACAGCGAATAAGATCTGCTAAAATTCCTATACCTGTCTGAATAGAACCGAAGTTTGTAGTTTGGGAGTGTAGGTTCACCCATGTTTATTTGCACATGAGCCTCGGTGGCTTAAACCTCTTTCTAATTCATGCAAAGATGGTAGCTTAAACGTTGCCTGCTGTTTTCAAGAGCCATGTCTACCAAGCTGAGGCTTTCTTAATCAAAATGGCAACAGCCCAGTGAAACAATCCGGGTGTGCTTCACACCAATGCCAAAATCTTTTGAGCAGAAGCCCAGGCTTCTTCTGGTGGAAATCCATCTTTTTTGCTACTTTTATGCAAAAATCCCACCACCTCTCTTCATTGTGTTATGGGGGGAAAAAAGCCTTTCCCCCATGGCTGGGGCGTTTGGGAAAAAAAAAAATAGAAAACTGAAATTATAGCACATCTGGAAGAGGAGAACAAATTGGGCTAAATGAATCCAGCTTCCTGGCGAAATAAAATCCATTATTCTCCACAGTTTCGGTAGGAGAGCTTGGAACTCATCAGCCCAAACACATGAGGGATTTCTCCTGGCCTTGGTCATTGTCCAATTGTAGCACCCCGGGCCGTTGCGTTTCACAGCTTCTGTTTTATCCCCTGGCTTTTTTTGGGCTAATTCAGTTCATCCGTTTTCTATATTAAGTGATAAACAACAATTCCACAGGGCCCCGTGTTTGTCCTTATCGCAGCGCGACTTCAGAAAAAAAAGTGCTTTCCCCATGCCTCCGCCGTGAATGTTAATCACCAAGCAAAACACAGCTATAATTAACCAGGAATAATTGTTGCTCTGCTTTTGTACTCCAGAAAGAGCATTGCTGAGTGACTTTGCTTGGAAAGAGGGGGGGGGGCATTCAAACAGCCTGAAGATGGAAGACTCTCCCCCCCTCCCCATTTCCTAAAGAATAAAGAAGAGGGGTCCCCCAAACAGATTTTGGAACATTTGCTCATGTTTTCCCGGGAGCCATCTTTACAGTCCTAAAAGTGCTTTTTCGGAAGGGAACTAGACTCTGTTTTTCCTTGAAGACGTTTTGCAAGAACTGAAGAAGCTTCTTGGGCGAGAGGCGAAATGACTTCAAGGAAAAACAAAGCTCAGTTGCCTTGTCAAAAAGCACCTTTGGGACAACCATGATCTGGATCCCTATAGAAATCTTTACAGTCGTGGCCCAAACATAGTCATCTGGAGGGTGACCATAGCAGGTTTTCTTCCATCCTTGCAGCAATAGTCTAAGCTGGCAATTGGACAATTATTCAAAATAATATGAACCACAGGGAGAGAGAGAGATAAGATAGAAGCTTATCAAAGAGGGATCCATCCTAAAATTAAGGAGAAATTTCCTGACGGTGAGAGCAATCAATCCACAGGACAGCTTGCCTTCAGACGTTGTGGGTGCTCCATCACTGGAGCTTTTCAAGAAGAGATTGGACAGCTATTTGTCCGGAATAGCAATAGCACATAGACTTATATACAGCTTACAGCACTCTCTGAGCAATTCATAAATGTCAACATATTCCCCCCCCCCCCAACAATCTGGGTCCTCATTTTACCCACAGTCAGTCCTCACTGACTTCGGAAGGATGGAACGCTGAGTCAACCTTGAACGCATCAGGATCGAACTCCAGGCTGTAGGCAGAGTTTGCCTGCAATGTACTGCATTCTAACCACTGCGCCACCAGGGTTTCCTCCAGAATGGCATAGGGCAGTGGTGGCGAACCTATGGCACGGGTGCCAGAGGCGGCACTCGGAGCCCTCTCTGTGGGCACACGTGCCGTTGCCCCAGCCTTCCCCCCTGTGACTCCCTCTTCTCCAGCAGCCCCCCTGAAGGAGACTCGCCCTCGAGCGTGGCCCACACGGAGCAGCACAGCCAAGGACATGGCAGCCAGGCAGCGTAGACAAGACTCTGCCCTCACGCCCCATCATGCACAGTTGATGCTGCAGGGTGCAGGCAGAGGGCATGACCACCATAGCGCTGCTGGGCTGCCTGGGCGATCTGCGGTGGGTCCTGGAGGCGTTGAGTGGTCCTGTGGGTGGGGGGGATGGGGGGGCAGAGCAGGGGTGGGCAGGGGGGTGGAGCAGGGGCAGGGCCAGTTTTGGGGCACTCGGTCTCTAAAAGGTTCGCCATCACTGGCATAGGGTCTCCTGCTTGAGCAGGGGGTTGGACTAGAAGACCTCCAAGGTCCCTTCCGACTCTGTTATTCTGTGAGTCTGTACAGGTTAGGACGAGCTTCTTAATGGCAACACCAGTTCGGTACTGGAAGCAGAGATGTGGTGAGCTCCCTTTCTTTCCCTGGATTTGTCGCAAGTGGAGGCTAAACAACCATCCACCGGGGATGCCTCAATTTGAAATAGAAATATTGGACTCTATAGGATTGTAAGATTTTAATCACTGTTTTTATACACCCGGTAAATACTGCAGCACGATGATTTTATGTGGTGATGTAGCAAATGCAGTAACTTTACAGTCCCTCCTTTTAACTAGACTGCAGTGCCCCAAATTGGCGTTGTGAAAATATATTCAGATTTAACAAACATTGGGCTTTGATGGACACATCTTCTCCCAGATGGCCTACAGAGTCAAGGTCTTCTTTTAATGAGCTCCTTCTTCTACGTAGCCAAATGGACGTTGGGGACAAGATTTCTAGCTAGCTCAGCTTTTTACTTGACATGTAAAAAGGGAAGGAAAAAAAAATGAGGAGGGTACACACAGCCTGCAGCCATTGTCTAGCCCAGGGGTAGGCAACCTTGGCTCTTTTATGACGCCTGGACTTCAACTCCCAGAATTCCTGAGCCACCATGGGGGAACTATGGCCCCCTCATGACTCGTGGACTTCAACTCCCAGAATTCCTGAGCCAGCATGGGG
>NW_015396377.1:0-1201 GCF_001527695.2 Protobothrops mucrosquamatus
CACCGCCCGCGCGGCCGCATTCTGGACCAGCTGAAGCCTCCGGATGCTCCTCATAGGGAGCCCCATGTAAAGAGCATTACAGTAGTCCAGGCGGGAGGTGACGAGAGCCTGAGTGACTGTGCGCAAAGCATCCCGGTCCAGAAAAGGGCGCAACTGGTAGATCAGGCGAACCTGATAAAATGCCCCCCTGGTCACGGCCAAATGGGACATGGCCTTCTTTCATCAAGCCATACAATGCCTTCAAGCTAATGGATGTGGTGTGCCCTATGTTAAGATTTTGAGGAGAGTCAGTTTGGCGTAGAGGTTAAAAGTATCAATTTACAAATTAGGAGACTGTGAGTTGAGTCCTGCCTCAGACATGAAGTCAACTTAGTCCTGCCTAAGGAGGACCACTTCCAAAAACGTTGCCAAGAAAATGGCAGGCAATCCCCAGGAGTCAAGATTGACTTGTGTGTGTGTGTGTGTTTGTTTGTTTGTTTGTTTGTGTATGTGTGTTTGTGCACAAGTACATGTGTGTACACACACACATACATACATGTACACACACACACACACAGAGGAGATGCAACAGGTAAGATTATGAGGATTCTGAGATGCCTAACACTGAGCACATATATCAGTGATGGTGAACCTTTTAGAGACCGAGTGCCCCAAAACTGGCCCCGCCCCTGCTCCACCCCCCTGCCCCGCTCCCGCTCTGCCCCCCATCCCCTGCCCCGACTGCCCACAGGACCACTCACCACCTCCACGGCCAGCCAATCGCCCAGGCAGCCCAGCACCGCTATGACGGCCACACCCTCTGCCCGTGCCCTGCAGCATCAACTGCATGATGGGGTGTGAGGGCAGAGTCTTGTCTATGCTGCCTGGCTGCCATGTCCTTGGCGGCACTGCTCCGTGTGGCCCACACTCGGGGGCGATTCTCCTTCAGGGGGGCTGCTGGAGAGGAGGGGGTCATGGGGGGAGGCAGGGCTGGGGCAACGGCATGTGTGCCCACAGAGAGAGCTCCGAGTGCCGCCTCTGGTACCCGTGCCATAGGTTTGCCACCACTGACATATATAATCTGAAAAAAGTCAGTATTGCATTTGCCTAGGAGCAGAAAAATTGGGACACTGTACTTTTTAAACAAAGAAATAAATGTGGATATACATTGGTGTATGCAAGTAACTACTCACGATTACTGTTTAAGGAATCTAGGTTTCAT
>NW_015396377.1:5589-9361 GCF_001527695.2 Protobothrops mucrosquamatus
TGGGCTTGCTTTGCCCTGTTATCCATAAGTTTCTTAATAAGGGGTTGCAAAAATCCATTCAATTGAACAATGTGAATCTTGTCTGAGATGGTATAGGTTCTCCTGCTGGAGCAGGTGGCTGAACTAGAAGACCTCCAAGGACCCTTCTATTCTATTCTATTCTATTCTATTCTATTCTATTCTATTCTATTCTATTCTATTCTATTCTAGTTTTGAATTACATACTCAGACGTTTGTATCTATCATTATAGGGAGAAATGTGGCTTCATTAAGCATGAAAATTTGAAGTTGAAAAAATAGCATGATCCCAGGACTGCAATCTTGAATTGATTGTATGTGTTCACTTTCTTTTTATGAACTAGTTCTCTGCTGAAGTCAGCATTATTCCATATGGTTAGATTTTAATGGTCTGTTTAAAAAAGTGTGGAATATTTTTTTCCCTACAGAATTGTCTGTTCTTATTTCCTTTTTCATACTCCATTTTAAATTATTTTTTTATACCCTCTTGCCTAAAATCATGCCCCAGGAGCCATCCTCTACCCCTGTGGGAGCACACATACTGCAGCACCCGTTAAAACAACCACCGTTCTTCTGATGCACAAAAAATCCAGTACTGCCACTCTATTTATTGAACTTGGCTATGGAATCCTGTTGCTATTTTCCTAGTTTGATTCTCCTCTGAAGTTGTTCAAAGCTTCACGAGAGATACATGGGCATTGTGTAGATATCACCTGCTGGCTTTGTGGAGAAACAAAGCTTTGTGGCTTTGTGGTGAAAGTGGGACTAGAATACATGGCCTCCCAGTTTCTATTCCAATGCCTTAACTACTACACCAAACTGATTCTCTATATCCTGCTTAATAAAACTTTATGGAGAGAGCCCAGTTTGGTGTAATGGTTAAGTGTCAGCCTGGAAACCAGGAGACTGTGAGTTCTAGTCCTGCCTTAGTCATGAAAACCAGCTAGGTGACTTTGGGCCAGCCAACCTCTCTCAGCCCAACTCACCTGACAGTGTTGTTGTTGTGAGAAAAAAATAGGAGAGAGGAGTATTATGTATGTTGGCTGCCTTGAGTTATTTATAAACATAAAGGTGGGAGTAAAATCGAATAAATAAATAAAATAAAAATTATAACATGGGGTGCAACTTACGATGGAATATTTACTTTGCCTACAGAATGTCCTAGATTCACTTCTTTGCATCTCCCAGTTAAAAGGGTCTAGGGTCTAGGATAGGGGTAGGCAACCTCGGCTCTTTTATGACTCATGGACTGACTATGCTGACTCAGGAATTCTGGGAGTTGAAGTCCATGAGTCATAAAAGAGCCGAGGTTGCCCACCTCTGGTCTAGGACAACTCATAACTGACGTGCCCCAGCCGACTTGCCTTGGGACAACTCACTATGGGACAATTCAATGCAGGATAATTCAAGAGAAGGACAGGTAAATTGCAGCCGGACTTGTCTTGCTTTAGATTTGAACCTTCTCAAGTTAGAAGTCCTCAAGGCTGGGGCGAGCTGCAATTCTACTCTGTCCCTCTCTTGAGCTATCCCACATCAAATTGTCCCGTGGCGAGTTGTCCCACGGTGAGTTGGGCGCAGCGAGTTGTCCCATTCCATAGTTGAAAACATTTTAATTTTGCAGTGCTGGGAATCGCCTTTACTTTTCTTAAGCAAGGAATAAGGAAGGCGGACGGCCTTGAAGCAATTAGAAGCAGTGCTGGGGATGCAGCTTGCATCTTGCCTTTGAAATGCTTCTGTCTCCCTCTCTGAAAAGAAAAAAGGGTATTCTATAATTTATATTTCCCTATGTAACAAGAAGTGCCAGTCCCAAAGTTCTATGTGCATAAGACAAAAGGAGGACGAGTTGGTAGGTGGCACAATTCACCATCGCAGTAATCAGAAACGTGGATCCCAGGGCACTGAGAATCAGTGATTCTACAGCCTAAAAAGGATGCAAGTAAATACTAATTCACAAAGACATCACACTACCCTGTTTGCTGATAAATGCACATCACAAGATAATAACACGTGCGATTGCAATGTGGGTTTCTGTGCAGAGAGGACATGTATTGCAAGTTTAGATGCTGCTTGACCTTGCTAAGCCATGGAGATGATCTCAAGCTGAATGGATCAATAGCCAATTTTCATACAGGATCTTCCCTCCATCAGTACAGTAGTAGGATTCTCTCCCCCGCCCCCAACAATGAATCAGTGAAGTCATGTGTCAACATTACATTTGTCCACTTTGTGGTGTTTTGTTTTTTTTGTACCACCCTTTTTGCTTCTGCTCAGGTTGAAAAGATACCAAGAGATGTAAATGAATGCAAAGCAGAGAGGATGAGAGAATTCATTCTTCTTCTTGACAAAGTGCCATCCGGAGCAGGGATTCCACGATAACCTTCGGATAACCTTCATGTGGATTAGCAATTAGGCGTTTTCTGAAAGTGCTTTTTGCCAAACAAGGAACTTCTTGTTGCCCTGGTGCCTGGGACCTGGCAATGACAGAAAAGAGTTATTTTTTTTCTTGTGAGCAATTATAGGCATGCAATGAAATCTCTCCTTTCCCCCCTCTTGTTAATTACTTATTTTGACAGTCTTTATATGTCACCAAACAAAAGAAGAAGAAAAACGAGGGGGAAAACTTCTGAACCTCACGCTGGAAAACTTTATGAACTTTTCTCCTTCTTATTCTTTCCCCTCGTTCCTCCTCCCCTCCCAGCCCCCACCTCTTTATTTGCAGTCAGTTGTGATAGTTTCCTTAGCCCTGCAAATGAGGATGTAGCTTCCAAGGAGAAAGAAACCTTTGTGCTGTTAGAATTAATTCTTCACACCTCTCTTTTGTTGCAAGGGCCACGGGCTCCTGTTCCTGCATAGGTTCTGGGGACAAATTAAAAATAATGAGAAATGTTCCCAAATAAGGAACATATATGATACATCGAGCTGGTATAACCAACCTTATTATATAAACTCAGCTTATATAATTTTCCATTTTCAAGAAGTTAGATCCAGCTTAGCAACAGGAAGCTGGATAGTGGATTTTTTCCCCCAGAGGTTCAAAGAGAGATTATTGATTTACATAGAGAGATAATGGTGTTTTCTGGTTAAACAGGTTAAGGAGGACTTTCCATCTTTCAAAACCTACAGTCAACTCTTGACCTGATCCTCTAGTAGATCAGAAACTCGACTGGATCATTTATGAGGGGGAATGCTGGAGTAACAATTATCTTCTTAAGCAGTCATAATTATATCTTGTAGTCTTGAATTCCATAGTTTATATACTATATCCTTCTTGTTCCTGTTCTAAATTTCCCACTATTGAGATTCCTTGGATGACCCTTGGATTCTAATATCATGAAAAAAGAGAAAATCTCATTATTCTTGTATAATTTTAAATAATAATAATAATAATAATAATAATAATAATAATAATAATAATAATAATAATAATAATAATAATAAAAATAATAAAAATTTGGAAGGGACCTTGGAGGTCACCAAGTCCAACCCCTGCTCAGGCAGGTAACCCTATACCATTTCAGACAAATGGCTGTCCAGTCTCTTCTTAAAAACTTCCAATGTTGGAGCATTCAACACTTCTGGAGGCAGGTTGTTCCACTGGTTAATTGTTCTAACTGTCAGGAAATTTCTCCTTAGTTCTTCATTGCTTCTCTCCTTGATTAGTTTCCATCCATTGCTTCTTGTCCTGCCTCAGGTGATTTGGAGAATAGCTTGACTCCCTCTTCTTTGTGGCAGCCCCTGAGATATTGGAACATGG
>NW_015396377.1:10376-13938 GCF_001527695.2 Protobothrops mucrosquamatus
AAGGCATTGTAAAGTGGTATTAATACTTCATGTGATCTTGATTCTATCCCTCTGTTAATGCAGCCTAGCACTGTGTTGGCTTTTTTGGCAGCTGCGGCACACTGCTGGCTCATATTTAAATGATTGTCCACTAGGACTCCAAGATCCCTCTCAGAGTCTATCTCTTTTGTAATAATCTTTTTTTCTAATTTAACTAGGCTAAATACATTTCCCGATCGTATAACCCTTTGCTTATATGGCTATGTGTTCTTTTTTTAATGTTTAAATTATTATTTATAAGATGTAGTGAATAAAACTCAGTATTCTAAGTGTAGTATCTTTGTGAAATTTGCATAAAAACATCAAGACAATAGTGGTTTTATTTTCAGTTCCTTTTGTAATGATTCCCAATAAGGAATTTGCCTTTTTCTCACCTTTTTGATCCATGCTAATTCCTTCTCTCAGAATTCCAATGTTCTTCTCCTGATCAGTTATACCAATTGCCATAATATTCATCATGCAACTGGTCTTTTTTTTTTTTAGGAAAAAAAAAACATTTGCCCTGTTGTGAAGTGCTTGATAATAAAGGGAAATGATGAGGAAATAGATGGACAGTACAATGAGAGTAAAAGAGTGAATTAACTATGTTAGGAACGTAAGAAATTAAAATTCTATATACTAATAGCTGAGTTTTCTCTCCCCAGCCTCTGGAATTCCATATTCCATAGGAATTAAAATAAAATGTCCAATTTAAATGTGGAGCATCCTCTGTGGAGCATTTAAAAAAAAACAGGCCATAATGCCTTGTATGAAAGAAGATCATAATGCTTATGAATGCTTGCTTGAGATGTTACATAGTTTATGCTCCAGATATATAGAAAACATCACAGTAAATTCTCAGGATCATATTTAAACAGGATTCACATTTTAGATCAATATTTCATTGCTTTTGTAGTCCTGTGAATTTACGAAATAATCTGCAAATAACTACACTTGGCAGAAGTTATTGTTTTCATGTAAGTAAAAGAATTCTGCATGTGTAGACTTTTACTAGAATTGACTTGGATCTTTTGATTTCTTGAGCATTGCCTACTGTCTAAAAATGTGTAAGTCTTGAGTTTCTTTGGAAGTTACTCATTGCTGAGAGACCATGATATTATGAATAGAGTAGTGATCTCCATAGGGGGCTTGTAGGTAGAATTTGGACCATATTTTTGAACTGGAATCTTGCCAGAGGTGTACAAATTATGCATTCTTTTAAAAGTCCTTTTAACTTCAGATTTCTAGCTATCATTGCATATAAAGTTTTGGTTACATGAATATGTAAATAAACTTCTTGAAGGCAGCTATTGCCGAATACAATTATATGGTGCTATCCTTGGTGCTGAAAAAAAAATAACAATGCTGTGAATCGCAGCTGCAATCATTTCTCCTACAATATCTTTTTTCATTCCTGGTCCGTTCTGACCTTTCAGAACCAGATTCAATATATGGGTTCCATATACATCAATCTCCACCAACACAATTTTGCCACTATCAAATTGAATTTGATAATTAAGAAACAGTTAAAATAATTGGTCATGTGTAATACTGGGATAGTTTTCTTGAACCAGCTCTAGGAGCAATATCACCTTAGGGTTCAAGATCTGGAAGTATATCTGAAAATAGGTAATTCTGTTCTTGATGCAGATTCTAAATTTCACCCTCTTTTTTTCTAGTGCCTTATCAGGGTCTCTATAATGAAATGGATGGTCTACAATTAAGAATACGGTATCTTGGACAAGATCTTTCCCCTCCATGAAACTTACTGCAAGGTATGTGGGGGACCAGTTTGTGAGGATAAAACAAAAGAGAAAAGCAACTTATAGCTATCAAAAATAGCTTCTTGTGGAGGGTGGGGACTAAATGCAAATCAATAAATCTTTGACTGTCATAATTTTTAAAAAGACTGTGTAACCAATTACATTCCAGAAACATGTCTGAAAGACAGTTAAATGAGATTTGGTGATGCCCAGAGCATGATTGATTGCCGTAGCTATTAGGAAAGAATTCTCTCCACCCCATTTTTGTGTGTTTGTTTGTTTTTTGCTAACATTATTTCTGCAGCAATCTGATGCCATTTAGCTTGAGTTAACTGGACTTGTTTCTTCTGAGATACATTTCATCTTCAGATATATTCCTTTCTTACAATCCAGATCATGCAAGATGATCTAGAAAAAGCATCAAGAGTGGATTGCTTGTTTAGAAGGCAATGAACGCCTCTGAAAAATAATCCATAACTATTTTGAGCTACAACCTTCCTTCATTTTGATTGAGCATACTGATTGGGAATAATAGAAAGCACCAGTTCGGCAGAACCAGTAGCTAATTTTTTTGTTGCCCAGGCCCAGAATGGACTTCTGGAAGTGGCATCCACACAGAGAACCGGTTGTTCACATATTTGAATCCCACCACTGGGTCAAAGTAAAAGTCAAACGAAATCTGACTTGAGAAATTGTATTCACTTCCAAAATATAGGAAGTGGTCAATGTGGTTGTGTCAAACTTTATAGCAGTGCATGAAACTAGATTTTTTTTTTACTAAAAGACCATATTAATCACCATTGAAATAAATATATCTTTCGAACAGATTTAGCTGAAGGGATCCAGATTCCTTATAAAGGGTAAACCTTAAGCCACTAGCATATCTTTCTTTTCTTTTATTTATATATTGCAGGAGTGTTCTTCATTTTATTTTTAGGGGATTTGATGCTCTCTAGATGGCCGTTGACTCTGTGTATGTGTAGCTGTGTGTGCCTATTTATACATAGACCTTCAATCCTTAGCTGTGCTGGTCATAGAATGCAATAAGATTTGTCTGGCATGATCTGTTTTTGACAAACCCATGTGCGCTTTTAGTAATGATTTTGTTTGTCTCTAGGTCAGTGGTTCTCAACCTATGGGTCGCGACCCCATTTGGGGTCGATCGACCATTTCACGGGGGTCGCCAAGCAAGGCTGTCCGCTATTTTTTTCCCCCTTTTTCGGCAGGTGCCTTACCTCCCTTGAGCTGGGCCAGCTGGTGGTCGGCCTGCTCCGTCTCTGCCGCTTGCCAGCTACGCCTCGGCCGGCGCAGGGGGCGGAACCACGCATGCGCGGCGCTCCCGGGCAGGGAAAGTCCTCGACTTATGACCGGTTGGGTAGTCCTCAACTTACGACCGGTTTAGTCCTCGACTTACGACCGGTTTAGTCCTCGACTTACGACCGGTTGGGGGTCGCGGCATTAAAAAGGTTGAGAACCACTGCTCTAGGTGTTCGCTGATTCATTGTTTGATTATCTTTTCCAGAATCTTCCCAGGTATTGAGATCAGGCTGATAGGTCTGTAATTTCCTGGATCTATTTTTTTCCCTTTTTTGAAGATGGGAACTACATCAGCTCTTTTCCAGTCCTCTGGTAGTTCCCCAGTGCTCCAGGATCTTTGAAAAATATAGTTCAGTGGTTCTGAGATCACATCTGCCAGTTCCTTGAGAACCTTGGGGTGTAATCCATCTGGTCCTGGTGATTTGAACTTGTCTAGGCTGGACAGGTGCTCACTTACCATTTTC
>NW_015396377.1:17633-19537 GCF_001527695.2 Protobothrops mucrosquamatus
TCTCTCTCTCTCTCTCTCTCTCTCTCTCTCTCTCTCTCTCTCTCTCTCTCTCTCTCTCTCTCTCTCTCTCTCTCTCTCTCTCCCTCCCTCCCTCCCTCCCTCCCTCCCTCTCTAGCCCACAACAGACTGCTGTGAGGCTAGAAGTGTTATAACTGCAGGAAGAGAGAAATCTAACATCCCATTTGGAACTCTTTGCAGACAGGATAGGATTTTTTTAAAATAATAATAACGTAATCAATATATCTGCCTTCACCCTTCACCATTATCTTTTCACTGTCTGCTCCACTGCATCCCACAATTCTGCTAGTTGTACCGTAGCATAACATTGTACAGTGGGCTGCCTTCTGTTATATTGCAGACACCCAACTGATAACAACTTCTTCTGCAAGCTAATGCTTTCACACCTTATACTGTGTCATATTTTGATGCATCCCCTCCCCAGCTCACAGATCCAGGAGCTTGAAGACAACACAATACCCAGAAAAAGGCATGGAGGCTTTGTCATAAGAGCCTGTCTCGTTTCTGTGCCTGCCAAGCCTTGTCCCCGTGTCTTCCTTTCCTGAAAACTACCAAGCAATAATTACCGGCCAATTAGCTTGTTAAATGTGGCTTCCTTTTAAAAGTACCGCTTTGTTGCTACCTGAGGCTGTCCCATGCCATGACAGGAATCTGTGCCAATTAACTGAAGTCCTTAAAAGAGAGCAGCTAGAAAGAGAGCTTTTTCAAAATGGAAAATGATGGGGCATGTGTGTGTGAGAGTTTAAAAAAAAAAAAAAGGCCTGCAGTTAAAGTTCTAGTGAAATTTATCCTCATTAATATGGAAAAGCACATTGCTCTTTACAAGTCTGAAGTTGTGAAGTTAGGCTTCAATCTTGCAGCCCTGGGATTTGGGTGAGGACCTCTCCCTCTGAGGTTGGCAAGGGGTCCCTTCAGAGGAGGAGATAGAATCGCCTCCATCCGAGGGCCAAAAACTCATAGCAGATGCCTCTACAGTCAATACATTATTGGAAAGGGGAGAAATGACCCCCTCTCCCCAAATTAGGAGAAGATTCCACCTCTATCCCATTCGCTTATTGGTCCCTTTTTATTTAATCCCTTGTTAATTGTTCGTGTTTTAATTTTAAAGCAAAATGTTTTTAAGGCTTTCATTGTTTTATATTGTGCTTTTAGGATGTTATATAAGCTGTCCAGAGTCACTGGACAGGGAGATAGGCAGCTTATTAAACAAACAAACAAACAAACAAATAAAAATATTCTTCTGAAGATGAGAAGCGATCTGATTTGGTTTTGTTTTTGTTTTTAACCCAGTGGCCCAGCTTCCAGAACAAATGCAGTAAATGAATGGTATAGTATTGAGGTGTTTCTCCCTGAGCAGATACTCAACACACCACATAGCTTTCAACACCAGTCATAGCTCACGCATAACACTTTCACACCCTCAAACTACTAATTTTCTCCCTCCCTAAGTAAGCAGAAGAAAGACACCTTTTCATTAAACCATATGGTAATCCACCAGAGATATCATATTAGTCCCTACAACTTCTTTTCGTCCACACCTGCTCTAAATCCTGGGTTGCGATATTTTGTTTGTTTTCAGTGCTCTAAATGACTTGGAACAAAAGCGTCTAAATGACCATCTGCTTCCTCATGAATCCATCCATTCATCCTGTAAGAACAGGTAAAGCAGTCTTCCCCCTAGCTGGCATCTTCCGGGTGTGTTAGGATTACAGTTCCCATTCTGGATGGGGAATTCTGGGAATTGCAACCTTAATAAAACCGAAGGGTGTCACGTTGGGGAAATACGGATTAGAAAAGCAGGTTCCGCCCATTTCCTTGAAGCCAGGCTAGTAACCATGTGGAAATGGACCTTTCCCACAGCTGCTAGTTTTGTGAAACGTCTTCCT
>NW_015396378.1:0-4609 GCF_001527695.2 Protobothrops mucrosquamatus
GCTGATACATCATAATGTATGTCACATAAAACATAGTGCATTTTTGGAATTATATCTATATAAAGAGATTATTGTTTGCAATCTTTTATCACTTTTTAAATTTTGCAATATTGAATTAACCCAGTACAACAAAAATGACAGCAATTTTTGTTCTAACTGTTATTCAACATGCTCTAAATTTTAAACTACTATCTATATATTATTAAACCTCTTCTGTTTGTTTCTAACCTTCATCTGGGCAAAACAGTGCATTTTTTGAACCAATGTGCTTCAAATTGGCTAACTTACAGAATGCCAGGACCCATGATTCCTATGGGAATGAAATTTGGGGAAGTTGTGACCACTTCAGTGCTGTTTCAGCATTGCTACAGTCACACGATTTTAATTTTCAATGCTCCATGCTGGCTTCCCAAAAATCAATGAGATGCTGGAGGAAATAGAAACTCAGTTGTGATCGTTGATGCTCCCTGACAGCTTCTCACAAGCAAAATCTTGCTTGTGGGAAGCTAGCAGGAAGCATCAGCAGTGGGAAAGCTGGCAGGAAAGATTACAAGTTGCTTGGGTAAGTCTCCCCCCCCCACCACACAACCCCACCTGCACCCTTTCTTGCATCCTTTCTGATCCATGTTGCACTCCCATGTACCCTCCCAGTCAATGCAGCACCACTTGCACATGTCCATGAGTCCTTCCTGTCTCATGCTGCACCCCCACATGCCCTCCCCAATCCAAGTCACACCTTTCACAAGACATCCCTGCCTTGGGCTACATCCCTGTGTCCCTCATAATTTTCTCTGACTTGGCGAATAGATTTAAATAAAAGTGATAAGTGGTCATTTATCCAATTTTCCCTTAATAATTATGAGCGTTCCACTATTATTCCTCAATCATCCATGTTCTTTAAAGCTAGACTAGTCTGACTAAATAGCAATCTTTCTTGACTTATTTTGCCTGCAGCAAAATAAGTATCATTTCTACTATTTAAAATATTTTGCATTCTTTGAATTTTATCCCCTCTTAAATTCTTCTTCCCTGTTCCTATTCATACATCACCCCCCTCTTGTGATCCTTAAGGAACATTTATTAAGATTTACGAATAATAAGATTAAAAACTAATATAAACTACAAAATTATGGAAATACACCCATAATTGCTGTTAAATACAAAAAAACTATATTTATCTAGAACTTTTAAAATAATATTTTAAAAAATGCATTCACAAATAACACTAAACATAAAACAAATTACAATGGTAAGATTTGCACAGCACAGCAAATACACCATCAAATAAGTTTTAAAAATAGTGCAATATACAGGTCCTTATAATACATATAATCAGTGCTTTTTTTGTAAAAAAAAAAAAAAAAAAAAAAAAAAAAAAAAAAAAAAAAAAAAAAAAAAAAAAAAAAAAAAAAAAAAAAAAAAAAAAAGGTGCCGGAACTCACACATCATACAACCCGCCTTGCCTACCCTACAAGGTTCCATCCAAAAAAAGTGCCGGAACTCCATTCTGGGCGTTCTATGACAAAAAAAGCCCTGCATGTAATAATGGAGTTAGGAGAGGAAACAAAAATAAAAAATGGTTCAGTTTTTTGCTTTGCATATCAGTGAGTGATGATCCCATCACAATGGATTTGTCTTTTAAAATTGCTATGGAGATCTTTGAAAGAAACATCCATTAAAAATATATAACATTCTTATTAGTTACAAAGATATTTGTAATTATTTGCTCTATGTTAATAAATATTTTATTTAAATTAATAATATTCACATGCTCAAATAATATCGATCATTATACAGTCAAGTTATTTACCTGTTAAGAGATACTTTCTTATGCATATGAACAATATGTAGATAGTTAGCAGCTACATATATTGAACATGCAAAGGTGGTTTTCAGAAGATATTAAATAATTCTGTTGCTGAGAGGCTTGAGTGATGCTACTAGGAGACTGGCTGTAATAAATGGTTTATATACTGACCCAGACAGAACAACCTGCTTTTCTGTCCCATCTAGGGCAGATAGATAACTCAATAGAAATGATTATAAAACAGATAAATGTTTATTCAGAGGAATACTTGCTTTCACGTTGTTGCTTCTGGATAACACCTCTCTGTTCATTTCCATAGGTAAATTGATAATGATTTTCCCCCTCTTCTTCTGCCTAAGTATCTCATGTTGGCATAAGCATGAGATCTCCAAGCCGTGTGGCTGGAAGCCATGAGCTGGATGAACAAAGGCAGTCCCATGTGGCTAGTGTCCAGGAAGTCTCCCAATGCCCTTTAGAAACTCCTCCCACTGACCCATTAACAAAACCAGCATTTAACCCAATAACTGCCAGGTATTCTAACATGCTCTCTAGTTAGAGTTGCATAAATGTCCTCTACCATCTTCTGGAGTCCATTTAAGTTCACGCCTACTGCTTCAGTGACTCCATCCAGCCACCTCATTCTCTGTCGTCCCCTTCTTCTATTGCCCTCAATCTTTCCCAGCATTAGGCCCTTCTCCAGTGAGTCCTTCCTTCTCATTAGGTGCCCAAAGTATTTGAGTTTCAACTTCAGGATCTGGCCTTCTAAAGAGCAGTCAGGGTTAATCTCTTCTAGGACTGACCGGTTTGAACGCCTTGCAGTCCAAGGGACTCGCAGGAGTCTTCTCCAGCACCATAGTTCAAAGGTCTCAATTCTTTTTAGGATCAATAAGATGAGCTAAACTGTAGCTTCTGTATTCTGAATATTTACAAATTGTATCTGCATTATACTGCATATGCATCATAAAGCATATTATTATATTGATTCAATTTCAGTTTCTATTTAACAACTTATTAGCAGCCTGTCGGTGTCATTATGAACAGAGATGCTCCATTAATGAGAATATTTGTTAATGTGCCCAAATTCTGATCTGAACCTATTTCTCTAAACTGTAGCATTTCATATTCATATAATAAGATATTAGATCTGTCAAATATAAAAGTATCAACAAACATATTTAGTGTACTATGAGCCTACATTTAGTGATGAAGTTATTACTATTAATTTCAATGGTATGTCAGCCTCACTGTGCATAAGACTAAAATTGAAATCTTCTCAAAAAATAATTCACAGCTTTGAATGCTCGCTAATTAGAAATTGATTGCTAATATATGCAACTAAGTACATGAAAAAATCTGAATTTCTTTTAAAAGTTCATTCTGTGATCTTCAGAGGTAGTCATAAAATTGGCAAATTAACTTTCTTGAAGGAAGCCAATTAAACTTGTTACCAGTTCATGTTGCTCTCTTTAATTTCTTGCATACAATATCCTGAAATAATCAATTGTCTTGCATATTTATCTCATAGCATGGGATAGGTGTAAAAGTTGTTTCAACATTTTCCACAAGTATCATATCATATCTACATAGCTGGATCCTGTACAGAGAGAAGAAAATATGCAATCAAGAAAAAGTGTATTTTATTTTTATTGTACATAAGTAATATTCATCTATATTTAATCAGTGTTTTTAAGAGGAATCAGGACTACTCATTTAAGCGTATTACTAATATAATATAGCATAATATATGATAACACTCATCTCCCCCTCCCATTCTGTTACCCACGTGCCTATCTTTTTTACTAGTCATATTAATGTATTTTCTTTGTTTTCTTTTTCCTTGTTTGTTGTATTGTTCTGTTATTTCACACTTTGTTTAAACTTCCTTTTTAATTCTTTGTTTTTTATGGTTTTTAGCCTCTTAGCATCAAATAAATTTAACAACAACAACAACAACAACAACAACAACAACAACAACAATAACAATAACAATAATAATAATAATAATAATAATAATAATAATAATAATAATAATAATAATAATATACTAAACCATGTACAAAACAGATGGGAATAAATTTTAATCTTATTTACTCCTCTACCTTTAGTTTTTTTACCCACTAAAGTGGGTAAAAAAGTGCTATTGTAAGTGCTATCATTGAGCAAGAGTATTAGTGGTTCAACTATCTTTTCCTAAATTCTTTTTCTAGATCATGAAACTATTATAAAATGACAATCTATGTTACCTTTCTGGATGTGAGAGGGATTTTAATCTCATTTCGAGAACCCTAAGCTTGTACTTGGGGCCCACTGTACTCTTTGTAGAAAATGTCAAAGCAATTGTTGAAATGTTTCCAAAATCCAGATAAAATCCAGCAAGTATCTTTGCTTGCCTATATTGTTGAAATACAGCTGCATCACTAAAGAAGAAAAAACAGATTTATTCAATGTATGCCCCTTTATAAAATAAGACTCAAGGTGTCGTGCAATGGGTTCCAATCATCTTAAAAAAAACAAACCAGAACAGAATATAGAAACAACTACAAACCTTGGTCCAGGCAAAAGCAGCAGAAAATATATATTTTGACAACTGGATTCTCAAATACATTTAGGATTTAGGATTTATTTCATTTATACCCCGCCCTTCTCCCGGAGGACTCAGGGCGGCTTACAGCCAGTTAAAACAATTACACAAAATACAAATCTAAGATAAATTAAAAATAAATATTCGAATCGGCCGCACTACTAAAATTTAATTAAAACCAATTTAAAATTACCCCTAGGCCAGTCCTGCCTGCTGAAACA
>NW_015396378.1:5435-8349 GCF_001527695.2 Protobothrops mucrosquamatus
CTCCCACTCCCAACTCAGCCAGACGCCGCAGCATGATACCGTGGTCCACAGTATCAAAAGCCGCTGAGAGGTCCAAAAGAACTAGGACAGAGGAACAACCCCTGTCCCGGGCCCTCCAGAGATCATTCACCAATGTGACCAATGCCGTTTCCGTGCTGTATCCCGGCCTGAAGCCCGACTGGAGCGGGTCTAGATAGACATCCACTACAGATTGTAACAGCACTGTGGACTGATCTACGAAAGGTCTTATTATACCTTAAGCCTGCTCAACTGAAGCTGAACAAGCAAAATTAGCCACTTATTTGTCCATAAGAGATCAGAAGACAAGAAAAGACATGCACTACAATCTTTGCTGCAGCAGGTTTGTGCCTATCGAAAATTTCTCCTCCTTCTGAATTTCTCCTCCTTCTCCTCCTTCTGTATATATAACGCAGGCAGACAGCTTTGGCTATCAGCACTAGTTCTTGGTATCAGTGCATCTGAGAGTGTCTGTTGAAAAACAGCCATGAAGGGAAGTAAGTCCCTTGCAGTAGCCACTTCCAACCTTCGACCTATACCACCCACTTTCTTATTCTTCCTTTGGCATTGCTGCATTGATATTTCCACTGAGCACTGAAATAAGTGGGTTTTTTTTAATTTAATTCAGCCTTTGGATGCACCCTCTTTTATGAAAATTTTTACAATTACTATAAATACCTTGTATTTACACAATAGCAACTTCTGAATTTGCATATACTAATATAAACTAACTTATGTAAATTGAATGCAAACTCTCTTTTTCTCCCTCCTTCCCTTTTGCCGTCCCTCCCTTTCTCCTGGTATATATTAGGCAGGTAGCAAAAATAAGTAGCATAATTAGAAAACAGAAAGAAAATCTGACTGAAATAGTATTTGCTGAACTTAGTATTCTGCATCTTGCTTTCCAAAATCAGGGGGCTCTACTCGCAGTCACTCATGCCCTCATGGTTGGGCTATTGTAATGTGCTCTACATGAGGCTGTCCTTGAAGAACATCTGGAAGTGTCAGCTACTGCAGAATGCAGAATGCAACAGAGCAGGCAGTTATGTGTTTCTATACAAACACATTTTATACCTTTGTTTGGCAAGGTGCATTGTTAACCAGTCTGTTTCTAAGTCAAATCAAGGTGCACATTTTGATGTTTAAAGCTCTATGTGGCATGTGATTGGATCATTTGAGGGACTGTCTTTCTCAGATTTCATCTATCCATCCCAAATTTGTTGTATAATTTTGAATCCCATCCTGAGTCATTTGACTAAGATTGACAGATATATAAATAAGACTTATAAATAAGATACATACAATTTCAATACAGATAGTCCTTGCTTACTGATTCCCTCCTTTAGCAATCATTTGAAGTTACAACTGTGCTCAAAAAATAGTTTTGTGATTAATAACCACATTTCAAATGGTGGGGAATTCCAAAAGGTGGGAGAGTGAGGACAAAGAAAATTTTGCAACTGCTTCACTTAATGATAGAGTTGCCCGTTCCAACTATGGTTCTAACCAAGGTCTACCTCTTTTATCTTTTTTTCTTTGCATATTAACTTTCAAATTTCCATTCTAATTCAAAAGTCATTTATCAATTATTCATTTTATTTGTTCAAATTAGTTCTAATTATAGCTGATGCTATTTTGCATAAAGAAAGTACCAAAATGAATAAATATATCTCACCTATTAATTCTGGATTCTATTGTATTTCTTGAATTATCTGTTATTTTGATATTTATGAAACCTCTCCTAGTGCTTTTATTCCAGGTAATAATATCCAAAGAATAATGATACACTGTGGGAGAGAGAAAAAATGTAATTTTATTTTGATTTATTTTCTTCTTTTTTAGAATGGAAAAAAAGAATCCTGGAAAACTGGGAGTTGAGTTTATTGAGCAAAGTCAGAAAGTTATATATCAAGAGACTACTAAAAACATTCTCAGGCTAGAACGTCAGAATAATATATCCATTTCAGAGCTAACTGCATCATAGTAGGTAATAGCTTCACAATAAGCCATTTTATTGTAACCTCTTTTAGCAGCAACCTTTTCTTATTATACTGAGATTGATCAAAATACCCCTTCAATGGTAAGATAAACTCAGGAACAGCATCTTGTGAAAATCTTGTGATTTTCTCATGGAGCAGGGTCAAATAGCTGGTAAAATTATTATACTCTAATTAATTAATCATGATACAAATCTTACATTTGATGCCCTTATAAATATGGATGTCTTTTGTAAGTGCTATATATTCTGGTTTTTTCTTGTTTTTGTTCTATTTTCTATAGTTGCTGTACTTACTAGCAAAATATTTTTTTTAAATTACTCATTCTGTATTACATTTATGATAGTAAATATAAAACATAGTCATATTTCCCCAAGAATGAGACAGCCAGTCATTTCATTTTGAATTCAGTTAAATTTAGTATTAAAATTCTAAGTTTGCTACATTTTCAAATTCAAATTATTACTTGCTGCTAAATATGTCTTGTCCTTTACCTGCAGGTTTTTTTTTTTTGCTGCATTCACAGTTATCAGTAAAATACTATATGCAAAGCAAAAAATATAGCATTACTTTTACCATATCCAAAATAGCCAATAGTCAATGTAACATTTTCCTAACCATATATTTTATGAGCCATATATTGCCTCCATCCTAGTACTGAGAGAGAGCGACTGGCCCAAAGTCAACCAGCTGGCTTTGCAAGACTAGAACTTATGGTCTCCCAGTTCCTAGTCTAATGCCTTAACCATTACACAAAACCGACTATATTGTGATATCGCACAATATAATATATGGAAGTCTGGTTTGCAGTGTGAAATGTTTCTATTAATATAATGCTATTGTATTTAACTTAAGGGATTACATAAATTATTCTAAAGCAGATCCATCTTTTAGTTATG
>NW_015396379.1:0-8348 GCF_001527695.2 Protobothrops mucrosquamatus
AAAGAGAACAATTTTTGACATCTTCTTGAATATTAGAACAGAGAAGCCCAAGTACCCCTATACAAGCAGTGTATTTCATAATATAGGGGGCAATCGTTGAGAAGGCCTGCTTTCTGGTTCATACTTTTCTCACCTCTTTCAAAGTGGGTCCTTGAATAGACCCTATCTAGATATCCTCATAGGATGAGTAGGATCGTGTTGGATAAGACAGCTCCTTATGTAACAGAATACAATTCCATATAGGTATTTACAAGTGAAAATCAGGAATTGAGAAGGAACTAAAGAACTGGCAACTGAATAAAGTAAAATGTGTAGGGAAAAAGAAGCACATGGGTCATAAGATCAGACCATGTATCTCAGATATTTAATCTTAGCAAAGTATATTACAATAATTTGTAATAGTATTTGGAGAAGGTGGGACTGTCTAAGCCAGTGTTTCTCAACCTTGACAATTTTAAAGCATGTGGACTTCAACTCCCAGAATTCCAAAGCCAGCAATGCTGGCTGTGGAATTCTGGGAGTTGAAGTCCACCTGCCTTAAAATTGTCAAGGTTGAGAAACACTGGTCTGAGCCTTCCTAGCCAGGAGATAATTCAGTTTTGCAGTCTCCCCTGGATTTGAAGAAATGAAGACCTTCTGAATAAAAAAGACACTGGGGTACCAATGTTGACAGGGCTGAAAGTAAACAATCTGTTATCTAGGCAGTCACTAAAATCAGCCACCAAACAGACCAATCTTTGATATTGGGCCCTTGCAGAACTAAAGTCTGAAGAAATTTACTATTTCTACAACTACTATTTATATTAGGGTTGGTCACACAGCCAGATGTTTAGACTGGAGTTGGGATTTTTGTCTGCCTATTGAGTCCTTCTCAAGGATCTGAGATAGGCAGATGTTTAATATTGAAGGTATTGTCATAGGATGTAAGCTGTTTCAAGTAAAGCTGCCTTTTGCAATTTTTGCTATTTTGTATTATGACTTTGGTCTGCTAGCCTCTGTTCTGTTATTTATGATTCTGGATGTTCTTTCTAGAATTGGTACATTCTTTTCTGATAACTTCTTATTGCTTGATTTGTAGATTTTTTTCCCCAATGTATATTTGCAAGGAGTAAACCACTTTTCTTCTTGTAGTTTTGCAGCTGCTGGCCCTGGTTGCTCAGCCAACAATCCTGTAGCCCACTTGTCACCAGATTTCCAGAAACCAGAATACACAGTGCAGTTTTTGTTAACCCAGGTGATGACTGATCTGGTATAGATTTCTGTAAATTATTAATGAAGGTGAATCTACCTGTCCCAGGATAATGTTGCAGGATCCAATCTGTGTTGGTCACTGCCACCAGAGGCTTTGTCTTCCAAACTTTCAGACTCGTGCTGGAGCCCATCCTCGGGGAACCTGCTGCAGCTACTAAGATTGTTGGACTAGCAGGCACAAAAACAGCCAGGGAAGTGATTGAAGCCTGGGAGACTGGGTCCTTGTCAAATCAACAGGAGTGCTGATTTTCTCCCTGCTTATCAGTATGTAGGAGGAGGGAGCTTGACAGCACAAGGAAACAACAACCAACAACTTAGTAGCTAGCCATCAACACCCCAGTCTACATCTAAAAAGTTACACACAACAGGCACCATATAAATACCACCAACAGAACAGCCCAAAGCATTCACAGCCCTGAGGATGGGCTGCAGCATGAGTCTGAAAGTTCAGACAAAATCTCTGGTCCTGGTGACTGACCCAAATTGGATTCTGTAAATTATGTCTAATATGGTTGAACCCCTGGGATAGCTCAGCTCTCATCCTCCTTGGAGCACACAAACCCACCACCGCGTCAAGGTAATGCTTCACTGGAGGCTACTACTACTGTTATTGTTATTACACCAAATACCTCTGATAAGATCTACCCATTTTAATGTTAGTGAGTTGAGACTAGATATGAAGATGTACTCATGCTCTACTATTGCAGGAAAGTATCAGGACATTGGTGAATCCAGTCCTAGTGGGAACAAAAAATCTGATGCTGGAAAATGAGCAAACCATTATAGAGGGAAGCTAACAAGTTAATAGACTATGTCTTTTTTAGCTGTCTTGGCAGCTCTTAAAATTTAGAGAAGAAATACAGTTACTTACAGAACCTAGTTGGCTTAGAATAAGAGCAAAATCATCCATGATATGGTAACATATGAAGAAGCCAAAATGTGATGTGTAACTTGAAACCTGGCAGGAACAGGCTATGTGGGCCTCCATTCTTCTACTCAAATACTCTAATATGGGGATTAAGGGACTTGGATGGGTGATTGGGTAACCCTGGTTTATAAATCCTATATAGTACCTCTTGTCAAGATACCTGTCAGAGAACTGACTTATATTGAATGTGTATATGGAGACACAAAGCTCAGGATAGTTTCAGGATTTAATTAGCAAATTGCCTAGTGAAGTCTTTAAAACAACTAACAGAGCCATATGCCGAATTGGTAATGGAATTACTCAGACTTTTGGTGGTGGATTATTTTAATGTTCACTTTGGGGAGATACCTGGTACAGTCTATGACAGCTGTTTCCATCTTTGAATTAAAAATGGAAACAACAACCTCTCTGACACATACCGCATTGCTCTTTCACTCAGGATGTTCTGTGAGTGGGAGTCCATACAGTTTGCCAATGTTATGAATAGATCACTTCCTGATTAAGGCTGAGAATACTGAAAAGCTGCATGGCTTGATATAGCATATTCACTGTTTTTGGGATCTCTGCCCAATGAAGCTGATTTGTCATATAGGGAGTTGTTAGATCTGGCCAGTTCATCATTAAGGGCTCCCTGAAGGACTAGACTGCTACCTAGTTTAATGCTATCTTAAAGTAACTTTTTTTAAGAAGCCTATCTTAGATTCCTTATTGATGGTTTATTGTGGTTAATTTTTCAAATTCCAGAGATTAGAAACTCTTGTGGAGAGAGTGATGGGCAATCAGAGGTTTTGGAGGAAACAGATTATCTAAACCCTTTTCAAGCTGGCATTAGAGTAGGCTGTTGGCTCTTGGTTGGCCTGTTAGCTGATCTTCACCAAGGAACTGACAGACAAGTATGACTATTTTGAATCTCAGTGGATTTTGGTGCAATTGACCATGGCCATCTGTTGCATTGCATGAGAGATTTGGGAAATGGCATCATTGAATTGTATTTTCAAGTGGTGGTGCTTAGTAACAGGGACACTTATTTTGAAAGTTTTCGGGCTCCAATACTGTCTAATTTACTAGACTTAATAACACAATATTTTTGGTTCTGAGTATTACCAACATCCTGATGATACCCAATTCTATAGGTAGTCCTCAGGTTACAACTATTCATTCAGTGACTGTTCAAAAGTACAATGATGCTAAAATGGGCCCAGGAAGCTGTGGCCGTGGCAGCATCCCTGCAGACAAGTGACTGCAATTCAGATGTTTGGAAATTACCTTGCAGTTACAATGCTGGTCACATGATTGAGATTTGTGACCTTCCCTGCTGGCTTCTCCCCATGAGCAAAGTCATTGGAGAAGCTGGCAGAAGTTCTCAAGTCCCTCCCATTCCAACCAAGTTTTTCATCCACCCGAAGCACCCACATATCTGCCTGTGCTCTCTATAACACCTGCCCATGGCACCCTCAACTGCCCGTAGTTCTCACCTGCAGCTCTCGCTCGCCAGCCTGCTTGCCAGGTACTCCCACCTCTTCCTATGTCATGGTCATGTGAGATCTTTGTTAAATAACCTGTTCAGTCCTGAGGTTATGGCGGCAACCGGGACTGCTGGAATTGTCATCACTAAATAATACAGTCGTGTAATATGTCACTTTACAACTGAATCGCTTAGCAACAGAAAAACTGGTCATTTGCCATCGTAACCTGAGGACTACCTGTACCTTTACTTCATTATTCTTAAATAATGCCAACATTCCCCTTGCCTTATTTTAAAAATCTCTTTGGGAGATTTATTTGGATGGTAGGGTCTTTTAGATTGCTCTTACCAGTGTAGGGGTATTTGATCCTTCTGTGCACTTTATCACTTTATGTTCATTGTTTTTGTTTAAATTGGGCCACCTTAAAAAAAATCCAATGAATTAATGCCTTCCTAAAGCAGGAGCAGGCCAGAAAAGAGTGATAAATTGAAATTGAGTCCAAATGAGAAAAAGATGCTGGTTAATGAGAGCTGATGCTTTTGAGAATAGTGATAGAGTCACCTTTTCTGTTTGTGGCTGCAGATATAAAACAGAAATACATTTTGGAACTGCTCTTGAATTATGGTCTCATCCTATTGAGGCTACATCCAGAAAAGCATTTTAGTAACTGTTGCTCGGGGTGGATAATAATCAATGATATTTTTTTTAAAAAAAATTAAAAAATAGATTTTTTTATTTAAATCGGATTTTTTTATTTTTATCAGATTTATTTTAATAAAATGCTTTTGGAGTAAAAATCTATCTAAATATAGTTTTCTATTTAAGATACATTCATAATTTAGTTTATTCAGCATGAAATGAAGCTTAGTTATGTAACATGAGGTGGTATATTCTGCAATATTTACATTTTTGGAAAACTCGTTCAATGAATCCAAGCTCTGCAAGCTGAGATAACATGCACTGCATCTATGCATTCACACAATTTCACAGTAACCATGAGATAAATCATAAAACAAAGTTCAGGAATATTCCTTTATCCCATTGTTTTGCAAATCTATGTACGCTACAAACTGTATGATTGTTTGAAGAGAAATGCATCTGTACCAGCCTTTAAGTGTTTTAATTAAATAAAAGAATTTGAGTAGTTCTCCAACTATGTGTGATTAACCTATTAACCTAAAATCGGTTCTGATATCCCTGTTTTATTACCCTGACAGCTTATTATTCTAAATAAGAAACCTCATACAGCCTCATGCTACATAACTAAGCTCCATTTGATGCTGAATAAACTATATTATTAATGTATCTTAAATAGAAGACTATATTTAGATAGATTTTTACTCCGAAAGCATTTTATTAAAATAAATTTGATAACAATTAAAAAAATCCGATTTTTTGATTTATTTTTTTTAAAAAAACAAATCATCGATCATTATCCACCTTGGTAACTGGTGTATATGTATATGTGAATGCACACATACACATACATTCACATACTTTGAGTGCTGCATATAGTGGTAGTTAGACCTCATGTTGCAGTTGGCTTCATTCTTGTCTGCAATGAAGCAATGTAGCTAAGTCAATTGTTTTGGTAAGTCTACCCATTTGCACAAGCAAATTCCAGACAGGTTGAGTCTGGAGAGCCAAATACACACACAGCTCTCTCCGGCTTAAGCATAATAGCACAATCTGCCCACATCCTATCCTAATGCTGCCAGCATATGGCCACAAATAGACAGTGATTAGTGATCTTGTTGCTACCTTGTTAATCATTGATCAAGCTGCCAAGTTGCAACCCAAGTGGACTGGTTAACCCAGACAATGAACTACTATCGCTGCAGGAAGGACAAAGTCTGCCTCAACAGGATGCTCCTTTATCATTGCTAGTCCGAGGTCCAGCCACCATTATTGGAACAACTGCAACACCCACTAATGCCAAATATCCAACTTTCTGTCTAACAAATTAATAGGAACCCAAGCAAAGCTTTCTCATTCTTGTTGTAATGGGCTGAGTTGAGAAGGAAGTGCTGCAGTTCTTTCTTCGCAGATGTCTTTCTAAGGAACTGGGAAATTTCAGTGAATCCCACGTGCAACTTGGAGTTTGATTATTGAGGTTATTCAGATATTATAGCATTCCTGTTCTTAAACAGGAATTTTTTGCTCAGAAGTCTGATTTCTGCCTTTATCGCTCCAAATAGCTTATTAGATGTGATGGAATGTACTATAGTTTAAATGCCCGGGAGGAAGGGGGTGCATTCCAGAGGAATAAGAGGTAGTTCAGTTCAGATGGTTTGTGTTGAGAGAAAAAGGGGGGAAGACAGCCCCACTTTAATCATTCTCTGTGTATATATGCTTGATATAGATAACAGAGTGCCTTAAAGTGGCAAGCTGCTTTCTATAGGTGTAGATTGAACATTAAAAAAGAAATCTACTTGGAAGAACCTCCCATGTCTTTCTTGGGTTTGGGGCCTGACATTATCTGATTTAAGTGAAGCCTCTCTGAATGTGGCCTCACTACAGGTAGTCCTTGCTTAACAACTGTAGTTGAGACTGCAATTTCCATTGCTAAGTAATGTGATCATAAAGCATGATGTTCATGTGAGTATATTGCTTACCAACAGTAATCCTGGCATTCCCTGTTTGCTATCATTAAGCGAGGATCTATTGACCACAACAAGTCAATGGGAAAACCAGCAGAAAGTCACAAGTCCCAGGCAACTTGCTAGTAGGCGCACGGGCAGAGAGTGCTATGGAGTGTTGGTGTGTGTGTGTGTGTAATGGAAATAATGGGGGGATGCCAAGTACAGGCAGGGGGTACAATATAGTTAAGTGTTCTGATATAGGTTTTTAGCTTATTTTGCTATATTTAAATTGTTTAATGTCAAATGCTTTTTTGGGGAAGGGCAGTAGAGAAATGAACTACTATAACTGTAATTACCATTATACTTCCATCTGAATTCTTAGGTAAATCGGATTTTCAGCATCTAAACCCATAGGTGGTAATGATGTTGGTAGATTTTTATTCCACTGGTATGTATGTATGTATGTATGTATGTATGTATGTATGTATGTATGTATGTATGTATGTGTTAGTCAACTTAAGACAACAAACATACCTAATAATTTTGTCACAACAGCAATCCTGTGAGACAGATTAGGCCAGGGGTGTCAAACTGCCGGCCAGCAGGCCAGATGCATCATGCCAAAACCGCGCCCACTCCTTTGCCGGCAATGGAAAAAAAGTCACGATACGTCACGACACGTGACATTGTGAGTTTGACACCCCTGGGTTAGGCTATTGATCATCTCTATTTGAGTTAACGGCAAATGAATGCATGTAGTTGTTTTTTGCCTAACACTTGAATTTCACATAGTATGAATTTGGGCTAATACAGTTCTATAACTTTTCCTTTTTGGATTTTATGAATTTTTGCATAACATTACTACTGAATTACATATATTTTTAATTTATTTTTATCTCACCTTTATTATTTTTATAAATAATAACAATAATAAAAAATAATCAAGATGGTGAACTTACCTAATGCTCCTTCTTCCTCCTATTTTCTTCACAACGACACACATGTGAGGTTAATTGGGCTGAGAGAGAGTGACTGACCCCAAATCATCCAGCTGGTTTTCATGCCTGAGGCAGGAGTAGAACTCAAAAGTTTCCTGCTGTCTTGCCTGGTGCCTTAACCATCACACCAAACTGGTTCGCGTTATCAGAGCTTATCTATGTTTTGTTAATACACTGCTTAGAGTTGTAATAACTTTACAGGCAAGTGATAATTCATTCTTTTCATAGCATTTAGTTTTTAGGTTTTTCACTCTGAAATTTGCTTTCTTTCATTTTGTTATCTTCCAGACTCACCTAACTTCTCAATACATTTAGTAAAATAGTGCCATTATTAAAACTACAGATAAATATTTATCAGTGCATATTTTTATTGGATGCTAAGCCTATAAATAGAGCATACTGTAGTAAAAACTGGTAGAATACTCATCTGAGTATGAATATAAAATATTTTAATATGTACATCTCAGATGAATCTTCTTTCATCGGTCTTAATGTTCTTGTAAAGTCTATCATATACCTTAAAGCACTTCTTGCAATGCTGATAGTTTTTTTCATTCAAAGTGTAAGCATCCTGATTGTTTCATTGACATTAACCAGAGCTTAGGGTGATGTAGTATTTATTTTTAAAATTTAAGTTTGGCAGTGTAATATTCATTTCTTTTGTTGCTTATATCTGCTGGTACTGTAAATTGTTTAAGATTTTAAAAAGAATATTTTTAAAATCAGGCTATAATTATCACATATTAGTTCAGCCACTTATGTTAACATGGTACACTAAACGTATAATTTAGTAATATGGTAATGTACCTTAGGACATACAGTATTAATTTTTACCAGGAAATTTACTTTTTGTTCTACGTGTGATTTTTGGAAATAAGATGAAAATTAACTTTTAGATTATTCTGCTGAATTACTTATTAAAAATTACATGCTGCAAGGACAGAAACATATTATCCATATCGGTATTACATACATCTTAAGTAAAAGGTCATGGTCTTGAGAACTTGCTGATAGAAGCTTCCTGATACTGAAATAATTTAATCGCCAAGACGGATTATTAGTTGGGACTGTGTAAAATATTGAAAGAGGCCCTTTGCAAAGGGAGCGTAGAGGAGCACAGAGA
>NW_015396380.1:0-8348 GCF_001527695.2 Protobothrops mucrosquamatus
CATTCACCGCTTCTGGAGGCAGGTTGTTCCACTGGTTAATTGTTCTAACTGTCAGGAAGTTTCTCCTTAGTTCTAGGTTGCTTCTCTCCTTGATTAGTTTCCATCCGTTGCTTCTTGTCCTGCCTTCAGGCGCTTTGGAGAATAGCTTGACTCCCTCTTCTTTGTGGCAGCCCCTGAGATATTGGAACATTGCTATCATGTCCCCCCTCGTCCTTCTCTTTGTTAAACTAGACATACCCAATTCCAGCAACCGTTCCTTATATGCTTTAGCCTCCAGTCCCCTAATCATTTTTGTTGCTCTTCTCTGTACTCTTTCTAGAATCTCAACATCTTTTTTACATCGCGGTGACCAAAACTGGACGCAGTATTCCAAGTGTGGCCTTACCAAGGCATTGTAAAGTGGTATTAACACTTCACGTGATCTTGATTCTGATTACTGTACAGCTCAAAAATGTTTATGCTTCTAGTAAGAAGCTATCCATAGGCAAATTTGTCGGTAATGTTTGTACTCTATGACAAATGGCAAGGAAGAGCTTCAGTTCTTATCATTCAGGATAAGAAGACCTCCCTCCACCACAAGACCTCCCTTCACTCTCAATTAGTGAAGTAAAAGCTTGTCTTCTATAAAATAAACACAATATTTTATATTCCTAGCTGGACTGAGCTTTCATAAACTGAAAAGAAGCTGTGTCTAGGGAAATCTGGATGTATGATAATCCTTATTTACAATTTTGAATTTATTCTTTTACCACGGTAATTGAAACAACAGTTATGTTTATTTTTAGGCAAACATCAGGATCCCGATCAAACATTATGTCAGAAATCAAATTGCAAATCTCACTGGCCTATGGAATTTTACAAATTATACAGTTGCTGTTCGGTGTAGGCTTGGTGAGCCCCATGAGTCAAGTCCCTGGAGTGAATGGAGCAACAAAGTAATAGGCAGAACAGAAGAACAAGGTAAGAACAACATAGCCAAGTCTGGCATAGAGATTTCATTTGCAGATTTAAACATCTCAAGTCATGGTTAATAAAGGTTAAAGGTAGAACTATCACTCATGCTTTGGTCTATTACTCTTTGGATTACTGTAATGCACTCTGCATAGGGCTGCCCTTGAAGACCATCCAGAAAATTCAACGGGTCTAGGATGCAGCAGCGGGCACAGTAATGGGGCCCCTTAAATTTGTCCATGTAAAATCTCAGTTACGTCAGCAGCATTGGCTTCCAGTTTCTTTCTGGGTGCAATTCAAGGTGTTGGTCATCACCTTCAAAGCTTTATGTGGCACAGGACCAGGTTATCTTCGGGACCACCATCTACGTATCCTATCAGGTTGGATAGGGTGGGCATGGTTCTAGTCTCTTCTCCTAAATATTGCCATGTGATGGGAGCTGTGTAGCATGCCTTTCCATGGCTACCCCTGCCCTATGGAACATTCGTCCCCTGGAAGTTCGGCAGGCCCCTATCTGTAAAGCTTTGAGGACCTGGCTTTCCCCCCAAATGCATGGGGAAAGATTGGATAACTGCACACATTAGATGTTTGACTTGATGCCAGGTCTTTGTTGTTTTTAACTTTTTAATGTGGTTTGGCTTTATAGTTTCAATATGATTTTATATATTGTTTTAACATTTCTTGGGAGCCACCCAGAATTGGTTAGAAGATAGATGGCTGTATAAATGTTTTAAATAAATAAATAAATAAACTATAAACTTTATTTAAAAAGCCACACCAAAAACTGGCACATATATTGTTTCTGCCACACTTATACAGGGAGCTCATTTAATTTAGCTGAGTTTTAGTTGAGGAAAATATAATTTAAGGGAGACGGGCAGTTGAAAATGATGAAATATAAATACATAAATAATAAATAGTGCAAATGGCTCTTGTTTTTCGCAAGTGCACATTCCAGCCACAAATGGAATTGTGGATAATGTTGTGGAATCTGTGGTGATATGCTTCTTCCATGAGCATTTCTTCCCAGTTGACATCCTTTAGAGCAACTTGTTTGTCTGGTGATAGACACAGTTCTATGTTAAATAGCAAGTGACCTTGGAGAAAATATGCAAAGACCATTAATAGAACATGGGCTCAATGTGGGAAAACAAAAAAATCATGAGAAAGAGACTTAAAATGTCTCTGCCTTGATTCTTCCTAGTATGAAAGGAGAGATACCACTAGTTTTCAAGATTCTGGATGGGTTTTTTTTTAAGTCTATCAGTAAAGTAGAATTTTAGTCTTTTTTCTGGTGTCTTGTTTCTTGATCTGGCCACCTTGAATGGCTGACACTGATATTGAAAGAAACTTCTGCTTATTTTTAACATATACTGCATGCCTAGAGGTTCTTTGATAGTATGGTTGCACTTGATATCTCTTTTAATTGGATTAAGTATTTCTAGCTAATCATGATGGCCTGACAGTTACTAGAATACAGCTGAAACTGGAGCCTTAGAAAAGATGAGAAAGAATTGGTTATCATTGTGTTCTTGTTAAGTCCAGTGTCTGTTTGCTGTTAGAGAAGACTACCATTACTTAACCTACAGAAGGGAGTGATGCCTGTCCAAGTGATCTGTTTATGCATTTTGTTTTCATATTTTAAAATTTTGTTTCATTATTCTTAACAGCCCCTTCGAAAGTAGACTTATGGAGAGTAATTGAAACTGTTCATCCTAATGAAAGAAGGATGCGCCTTTTGTGGAAGGTAAACAAATATCAGGACATTTAAAAATTCCAGTTTCTTTTTATGAATGTATACACACACACACACACATATGGTGTTCAAAGTTCTTCTCTGCTTCTTGAGTCTGATATCAGAAGTTTAGGAATCGTGGTTATTACAATTTCTTAAAATGAAATGCTGATATTGTTTAAATAACAATTACAGGTAGACTTTGAGTTACAAGTATTCATTTAGTGACTATTTGAAGTTACAAGGGAATGAAAAAAGGGACTTATGACCATTTTTCACATGAGCGTTGCAACATCCCCATGGTCAGATGATCAAAATTTGGATGATAGACAACTGGTTCATATTTATAACAGTTACAGTGTCCCCTGGTCATGTGATCCCCTTTTGCAACCTTCTAACAAGCAGAGTCAATACGGGAACCAGATTGGATTGAGAAAAAAAAATCCCATGTTTGCCTTTTAATTTATTATTATTATTATTTATTGAATTTATATACCGCCCTATCTCCCTTACGGGACTCAGGGCGGTGAACAGGCGATAATAAAAACCACGGTAAATATACGCAAGTTTCTGTTCTAAAATCAAATTAAATAACAGGCCTGCTCTAAAATACCACATACAAAACCCCCACTAAAACATAATCAAACTACACCAGGCCGACCGCACGGAATAGATGGGCCTTCAGGGCTCGGCGAAAAAGGCACAGGTCCGCAACTGTACGTAGGTCGGGGGGTAGGTCATTCCAGAGGGCAGGAGCTGCCACAGAGAAGGCTCTCCCCCTGGGGGTCACCAGGCGGCATTGACTGGCCGACGGCACCCTAAGGAGGCCCTCTCTGTGGGAGCGGACTGGTCGAAGGGAGGTGTTTGGTAGGAGGTGGTCTTGCAAATACCTAGGTCCATTGCCATGGAGCGCTTTAAAGGTTGTTACTAACACCTTGAAGCGCACCTGGAAGGCCACAGGCAGCCAGTGCAGCTCGCGCAGGAGAGGTGTTACATGGGAGTATCTAGAGGCCCCCAGGATCCCCCGCGCGGCCGCATTCTGAACTAGCTGGAGCCTCCAGGTGCACCTCAAGGGGAGCCCCATGTAGAGAGTGTTGCAATAGTCCAGGCGGGAAACAACGAGGGCTTGAGTGACCGTGTGTAGAGCGTCACGATCCAGCAAGGGGCGCAACTGGCGTATCAGGCGAACCTGATGAAAAGCCCCCCTGGCCACGGCTGTCATATGGTCGTCTAAAGACAGCCGAGTATCCAGGAGGATGCCCAGGTTGCGGGCCCTCTCCGCGGGGGCTAATGACTCGCCCCCGATAGCCAGGGATGGAGCCAACTGGCTATGTCGTGTTGCCGGAAACCACAGCCACTCGGTCTTGGATGGGTTGAGTCGAAGCCTATTCCTCCCCATCCAATTTATGCTGCTTAACTATTTAGATTTTAACAGTTCTGTTTTAATTGTTTACTGTAAATGTGTTTTAATCATTTGCACATTTGTATGGTGCAAAATTGCCTGGAACTATGAATAATTATAACTCTACAGCTAACTTGTACATACTTTTCAAGTGCTGCTTTACAATTTTATTTTTCATGCATTAGGTTTTGAGGAGTCCAATCCTATACATGTTTAACCATTTGTTCTTCTTAATTGCTACTATAAACTGACCAGGTAAATAAAGAATTCCCATCTTCAGGAATCATAACTGGCTATACAGTAAGATACATTGCAGAAAACAGCAACATTACTTTTGAAAAAAAATACAATCAGAAAGAGCTTGTCATTCTCAGCCTGACGGAGGATGCCTATAATATCAGTTTTACTGCTCATAACAGTGCTGGAGAGTCTCCTGAAGCTACTATTAGAGTTCCATCATCAAAACAGGAAAAAACAATGAGTAAGTTTATGCAAATACTGTACACAACACACACACACACACACACAGAATAAGAAAGTGCTTTTTGTTGTTATTGTTTATATTGTATACTGTATTACTACTTATGTGCCACTGGTGCTTTGTTGACGATTTCAACCATTTTCTATTTTCTGTAACATCATTTCAAACTTTAACTTAGCTGAAATCTTTCTGTGTATCCACAACTGTTTCCTAAGTGAGGGGTCCTTGGTGCTCTCTGAGCTAGGTTGTTTTCTTGCAAACATTTTATTACCTAAACTTGGTAACATCACCAGTGCTCATATTCATCAGAACACTGACAATGTTTGGGTAATGAAACTTTTACAAGAAAACAATCAAATGCAGAAAGCATCAAGGACCCCTCATTTCAACCCTGATTTACAAATATTCTGGCAGAGAGAAAGAAGATTGGAAAGGTTTGTCTCAAAGGGGCTTTTTCAAAAGGCAACTGGACTATGTTTTTTCCTTGAGGAAAAAGATGTTTTGCTTTTCATTCAAGAAACTTCATCAGTTGGGATGGTGGGGGCGATGGAAGGATTAGTTCTCAAAAAACACCTTTGAGACAACCATGACTGGGATGACTGAGAATCTCCATGGACATTGGAAAGGCTTGCTAAATATATGGATTTTTATTAAGAAAAATATTATCAAATAAATTTGTTGCAACAGTTATATATGCTTCCTCCAGCTCTAAAATCCAATCTAAAGGTATCTTTTTAAAGAAGAAATAAGTGGTTGTTAGGTGAAAATGGCTCTTAGCTTTGTTACATAGAGGAATGTGTATGTGTGTGTATTCAAAATTCACCTCAGAAATGTTTCATTGAGAAATAGAAATTTTGGGTTCAGTTGTGATCCTAAGTCAAGGACTACCTGTGTTCCAATTTAAGTTGCCACATCTTCTTTAAGGAAACAGTGAAATTTTTTCTCAGTATTTAATATATATATATATATTACCGTGCTATAGTTTTCTGTTTCTGTTTGCTGTAAATCACCACTGCCATGCATTGCCAGTTGCAATCATTGCTTAAATTGCTGACATTTACTCAACCTAGTTAACATGGGCAATTATTCTCATAGAACCAAAAATTCTTCATCTGAATGCTTCTGTTGCAAACGAGGAAATGAATTTGACATGGGATTTAACAGATTCAGAAATAGATGGTTATCTTATCGAATGGTATGAGTCGGAGGAAAACACATACAAGCGATCTTGGCATAGGATAAGAAATACCACAAAATGGACTTCCCCCAAAGGTATGATTTTAAGGCTAATTGCACATACTATGGGTGGTAGTGTTTTTAAGTATTGTCTTTTTATTTAAAGTATACTTTTCAATTATTTCTTATCTTCCCTCTTTGTTTTTCTGTAACTAAAGATTGTAAGTCATTGAGAGATTAATTTGGGGATTATTTATTTATTTATTTATTTATTTATTTATTTATTTATTTATTTATTAATTAAATTTATATACCTCCCTATCTCCCTTACGGGACTCAGGGTGGTGAACAGGTGATACTAAAAACCACAATAATAAATAAATAGTTTCTGTTCTAAAATCAAATTAAATAACGGGCCTGTTCTAAAAACACCCCAAACAAAAACCCCCACTAAAACATAATCAAACTATGCCAGGCCGGCCGCACGGAATAGATGGGCCTTCAGGGCTCGGCGAAAAAGGCGCAGGTCCGCAACTGTACGTAGGTCGGGGGGTAGGTCATTCCAGAGGGCAGGAGCTGCCACAGAGAAGGCTCTCCTCCTGGGGGTCGCCAGCCGGCATTGTCTGGCCGACGGCACTCTAAGGAGGCCCTCTCTGTGGGAGCGGACTGGTCGAAGGGAGGTGTTTGGTAGGAGGCGGTCTTGCAAATACCTAGGTCCATTGCCATGGAGCGCTTTAAAGGTTGTTACTAACACCTTGAAGTGCACCCGGAAGGCCACCGGCAGCCAGTGCAGCTCGCGCAGGAGAGGTGTTGCATGGGAGCATCTAGAGGCCCCCAAAATCCCCTGCGCAGCCGCATTCTGAACTAGCTGGAGCCTCCGGGTGCACCTCAAGGGGAGCCCCATGTAGAGAGCATTGCAATAGTCCAGGTGGGAAACGAGGGCTTGAGTGACTGTGCGTATGGCGTCCCGATCCAGAAAGGGGCGCAACTGGCGTATCAGGCGAGCCTGATGAAAACCCCCCCTGGCCACGGCCGTCACATGATCGTCTAAAGACAGCCAAGCATCCAGGTGGACGCCCAGGTTGCGGGCCCTCTCCGCGGGGGCTAATGACTCACCCCCGATAGCCAGAGATGGAACCAACTGGCTATGACGTGACGCCGGAAACCACAGCCACTCGGTCTTGGACGGGTTGAGATGAAGCCTGTTCCTCCCCATCCAGGCACCAGGACATCACTTCCGCGGCATCGTTGGGGTGGTCCGGGATGGAGATGTACAGCTGGGTGTCATCTGCGTACTGATGAAACTCCACCCTGAAACCACGGATGATCTCACCCAGTGGCTTCATATAAATGTTGAACAGGAGAGGCGAGAGGACCGACCCCTGTGGTACCCCACAAGTGAGGCGCCTCGAGGTTGACCTCTGCCCCCCTGCCAACACAAATTGCATCCTGTCCGAGAGGTAGGAGGAGAACCACCGTAAAACGGTGCCCCCCAACCCCCCTAACCGGTGCAACAAGATACCATGGTCGATGGTATCAAAAGCCGCTGAGAGGTCTAACAGGACCAGGATAGAGGAACAGCCTCTATCCCGAGCCCTCCAGAGATCATCAACCAACGCGACCAATGCCGTTTCCGTGCTGTGCCCAGGCCGGAAGCCGGACTAGCATTGTACACATGTATCACTGTGCTACTTCTTTTTTTAAGAGCAAGCAAGTTCAGGCCAAGCACAGAGGAGTAAGAAATATTAAGTTGAAGAAGTTAAAGGCATGAGATAAGAAAAATGAAAATAAATATAGTTAAGTCTAATTTACACCAGAATGCATGTCTATATTTGCAACCCATCCTTACTTTCGCCATGTCCTTCCTCTACCTTATACTTTGCCTTTTGTTCCTTAAATTTCTTAATAAACTTGTCAATTGCAACCACATCTTCCTTTGCTTCCCCCTTTCTCTTAACCAGTGGACAAATAAGCTAATTATACCTTATTATAATCCTACATTAAATTTTGTAAGTCTGAAAGTACAGTTTTCCCGCTGTCACCTTTACAGCCTGATAACTTAGGGAGAATCCCTCCTGATCCTCTTGCTGTGCCCATTATGCAGTAGTGGGCTATGCTCCCTCTTATTTGACAATTCCCTAGATGGCATCTCATTGCTCCATTTCCTAAGGTCATTCTCACATTCCATTACAGCAAATGATTGTTCGAAAAGAACAACAAAGAGCAACAAAGATGATTAGAGGGCTGAAGGCTAAAACGTATGAAGAACAGTTGCAGGAATTGGGTATGTCTAGTCTAATGAAAAGAAGGACTAGGGGTGACATGATAGCAGTGTTCCAATATTTGAGAGGCTGCCACAAAGAAAAAGGGGTCAGCCTATTTTCCAAAGCACCAGAAGGCAAGACAAGAAGCAACGGATGGAAACTAATCAAGGAGAGAAGCACCCTAGAACTAAGGAGAAATTTCCTAACAGTGAGAACAATTAATCAGTGGAAGGGCTTGCCTTCAGGGATTGTGGATGCTCTAATCCCTGGAGGCTTTTAAGAAGAGACTGGACAGCCATTTGTCAGGAATGCTTTAGCAGAGAGTTGGATTAGAAGATT
>NW_015396381.1:0-8348 GCF_001527695.2 Protobothrops mucrosquamatus
GGGTTTGATGAGGGCGTGGCCAGGTTTGAGTTCCGCCACCTTTTCTCCGAGAAAAAAAGCCCTGTTCACAGCTGATCAGATTAGAAAAACAAAGACTCCTAAAATCTACATTCCCCACCCAGCTCCAAGGACAGGACATGAACTCCAAGCCACAATGGGAGTCAGGCAACAACAACAACAACAACAACAACAACAACAATAATAATAATAATAATAATAATAATAATAATAATAATAATAATAATAAAGTTGGAAGGGATCTTGGAGGTCATCTAGTCCAACCCCCTGCTCAGGCAGGAAACCCTATACCATTTCAGACAAATGAAATCATTAGAATACCAAAAAGGCACAATCAAGCACAGGTCACAGTACATTTCACAACAGGCATTTCAAGTACAAAGCCCAAAGAAGGTATAAAAACCCACCCACTCTCAACTCCATTTTGTCAGCTGTCCCAGAACTGCATGCTATTGCTGGTTCTGCTCATCAATAAACAAGACCCTTCTTTCCTATGCGACCTCCATTTTATTTCCAGCATCTTAGCCTTCATTTTATTTCCAGCATCTTACTCCCGGCTTGGAACTGGACCTGATTTTTCTTTCAACAAAAGCATCCCTGGTGCCTTCATCCCAAATTAGAGAAAGAGATGTTTAGTCTCACCTTCATAGAAGACGAGCCTTGCCTGCCTTGCCCAGCTAAATACCTGTATCACTGATGATGTTACCTAGTTTGGTAATGAAACGTCTGCAAGAAAACAACCACACTCACAGTTCAGCCCTGAGCTACAAATATTCTCTTCTATCTGTGTCAAATAATTGTATTCCATCTTTCCCTTACTGATATGACAAAGCCCAGAAATTATGTGGAACACAGGAAAAAAAAAAGATGCAACCCAGAACTGCCAGGTAGATTTTACACCGCCTGTGCCGTTAGTGCCTCTCTCGAGAAAATGGTTTGTGGGACACATGTACAGTTGACCGAAATCATATCTGAGCAATAAAAATAATGAGTCCCTGCAGGAGATAACTTTTAAAGTTGAGGAGACAGGCCTTCAAAAAAGGATGTGACCTAACCTCAATAGGCATCTAAAGGTAGCTACCCAAAATACAGGCTGAATGTTGTATTATTCAGAAGGGGATTCGGAAATTGGAAAGGTAGCAGCTGTAGCCTAAAGCGCTTGCTGCCTTACACGTTGGGGCAGACTTTGATAAGTACAAGGTGGTACTAATTATAGACCACATTTTATGAATCTTACTTATTTATAAAGCACCTGTTCTCCAACAAACATTTCACTTTCATTTTTAATCTGTACACAGCATTTACAGTTTCCCTATAGATGATACTTTGTGTGAATGTGGAGAAGAACAATCTATTTCACATGTGCTTCGGTGCATACAATGTCCTTCGACATGTTTTCCAAAGCACCACAAGGCAGGACAAGAAACAATGGATAGAAACTACTCAAGGAGAGAAGCAACCTGGAACTCAGGAGAAATTTCCCAAAAGTGAGAACAATTAACCAGTGGAACAGCTTTGCCTTCAGAAATTGTTAGTGCTTCATCACTGGAGGTTTTTAAGAAGAGGCTGAACAACCACTTGTCTCAAATTGTACAGGGTCTCCTGCTTGGGCAGGGGGTTGAACTACAGAGTACAGAGAAGAGCAACAAAGATGATTAGGGGACTGGAGGCTAAAACATATAAGGAATGGTTGCTGGAATTGGGTATGTCTAGTTTAACGAAGAGAAGGACGAGAGGGGACATGATAGCAGTATTCCAATATCTCAGGGGCTGCCACAAAGAAGAGGGAGTCAAGCTATTTTCCAAAGCGCCTGAAGGCAGGACAAGAAGCAACAGATGGAAACCAATCAAGGAGAGAAGCAACCTAGAACTAAGGAGAAATTTCCTGACAGTTAGAACAATTAACCAGTGGAACGACCTGCCTCCAGAAGCGGTGAATGCTCCAACACTGGAAGTTTTTAAGAAGAGACTGGACAGCCATTTGTCCGAAATGGTGTAGGGTTTCCTGCCTGAGCAGGAGGTTGGACTAGATGACCTCCGAGGTCCCTTCCAACTTTATTATTATATTATATTACTAGATAGAAGATCTCCAAGGTCCCTTCCAGCTCTGTTATCCTATTATGTACAGAGGAAGACCTCATATTGCCAGGAGAAAATGTTCACATGGCCAGATAATAGTTGAATGTCATTCAGTTTTAAGCATTTATGCTGCATACTTTTACACATGCTACGGTATATTTCTATGACCTATTTTATAGTTATTTTATTCACTCAGTGTTGAATGTTATATGACTATGTAGGTAGTCCTCGACTTACGACCACAATTGAGCCCAAAGTTTATGTTGTTCAGTGAGACATTTGTTATGTGAGCTTTGCCTCTTTTTAGGACCTTTCTTGCCACAGTTATTAAGTGACTCATTGCAGTTGGTAAGTTAGTAACCTGGTTGTTAAGTGAATCTGGCTTCCCCATTGACTTTGCTTGTCAAAAGGTTGCAAAAGGGGATCACATGACCTTGGGACACATCAACGGTCATCAGTATGAACCAGTTGCCAAGCATCTGGATTTGGATCACATGATCATGGGGATGTTGCAAAGGTCGTAGCTGTGAAAAACGGTCATAACTCACATTTTTCAGTGCCGTTGTAACAGTTCACGAAATAAACTGTTGTAAGTCGAGGACTATTCGTAATTTTTAGGTGTTTCTGACAGGAATAAAGAAGCATTTTCATAGGACCATATTTTACAATCTGGGTTTTTTTGCCAAAAAACCCCACCCCCACTTAGTTTTGGTTTTAGACAAAACTGTGCTATAGAGAACAATGGATTTGCTTAACAACCGTGGCGTTTGCCTAATGTCCATGGTGTTCGTTTTGTTAAATGACCAGTGCAAAAAAAAAAAATATTGTAAAATTGAGTCTGTCATTTTTATGACCGTTTCGTCTTATGACCATAATGGGCAGGCTCCATCACAGTCACAATTCAACATGTAATGCAGGGGTCTTCAAAGTTGGCCCTTTTATGACTTGTGGACTTCAACTCCCAGAATTCCTCAGCCAGGCACGCTGGCTGAGGAATTCTGGGAGTTGAAGTCCACAAGTCATAAAAGGGTCAACTTTGAAGACCCCTGCTGTAATGCATATTACAGAAGGGCTGTCAAACACAGTTCTCTATTGCCTGGTATGAATGTGTCTGGTTTCTTATTCCAGACAATAAAGTAGATTTGCATGTAAGTTGAGTACGTTATTATCACGTGTTTTTTTCTGCCAGTGGAATGTTGTTTCTCAAGTCCTTCTTTATTAAAATTCTGGAAAGAGCCTTGCAGGGCCCAAGGGCTCTCACTCACTCCGTTGCATCTTTTGTAGGCAATTATCAGAAGTTCCTTTTTTAGACCCAGTTTCCTAAAAGACGTGTGTGCTGCTGCGATGTTAACTCGTGGTAATGGCCAGCTTCTTAGGGCACATCTGTCTGTCTGAGTTAATAAAGTGGAGGGAAAGGGAAGATTGGGTGCACCAGTCCCTAAAACAGTCATTAATACACAGCCTCAGGCAGAATAAATATATTAAAAACAATTGAGCTGAGCTGAAAATTGATTGGGAAGTTTCCTCTGCCACAGTTCAGCTACACATTCCCTTATTCAGCGCACATGGGTGATTTTGCTCAGCTGGGATCCGATGCTAGCAAAAGCAAAATCAACACACACACACCAAATTTGTTTCAAATATTTAAATCTGGTTTTTTGGAGCCTAGAAGAATCCAGATTTGTGAAAAGTGACAAGAGTGGCATGCCAAAGAAGGGAAAGAGGAGTATCCAGGGAAAGAGGAGATACTGGGGTTCAGAAGAAGACTGTGATTGGAGCCAGAATTAAATATATCTCTGCCTGCCTGCCTGCCTGCCTGCCTGCCTGCCCGCCTGCCCGTCTGTCCGTCTGTCCGTCTGTCCGTCTGTCCGTCTGTCCGTCCGTCCGTCCGTCCGTCCAGCCGTCCAGCCGTCCATCCGTCCATCCATCCATCTATCTATCTATCTATCTATCTATCTATCTATCTATCTATCTATCTATCTATCTATCTATCTATCTATCTATCTATCTATACACTTTGTGTATGTGTATGTGTATGTGTGTGTGTGTGTGTATATAAATAAATAATAAATACAGGTAGTTCTCAACTTACAACAGTTTATTTAATGACCATTCAAAGTTATAATAGCACTGAAAAAAGTGACATGACATTTTTTCATACTTATGACCATTGCAGCCTCTCCATGATCACGTGATATACATTTGGATGCTTGACAACTGACTCACATTTATGACAGTTGCAGTGTCCTGGGGCCACGCAATCGCCTTTTGCATCCTTTTGACAACCAAAGTCAATGGGGACCCCAGATTCACTTGACAGTTGTGTTGTTAATTGAACAACTGTGGTGATTCACTTAACAAATGTGGCAAGAAAAGTCGTAAAATGGGGCAAAACTCACTTAACCAATGTCTCATTTAGCAACCTCCTGAATTTTGGGCTCAATTGTGGTCGTAAGTTACTTAACAACTGCCTTGCTTTGCAATGGACGTGTGGATCTCAATTGTGATCGTAAGTTGAGGACTCCCTGTGTGCATGCATGCGCGCGGGTGTATATGTGCTTGTGTGTGTGTGGTGTAAAACAAGAGGGAAAGGGTGCTGAATGAATGTGAATTGATTATAAAAGTGAATGGGCAGTAGAAAAAAGTTAGATTGAGATGTTTTGGCCATATGAAGAAAACAAATAAGGTTAAACTGTTAAACGGACAGCAGAGCAGAAGGATGGAGAGGAAGGGTATGACCAAGGAACTTACAGATGCTTTTAGACCCATCACAAAACTCTCACTGGTGACTCACACCTGACCCACCACAAGACCCTCACCTGACACACCCACACTTGATTCATCACAAGACCCTCACCTGATGTGACCATCACAAGACCTGCTGACCACACAAAGCCCTTATAAACAGAATACATATGTTGTATATAGTATGTTTTAGGTGTGTGTCATGTATGTGTTTCACTTTGAGAGCCGGCAACTAAATTTCATTTTTGATGTGTATCATTGTGCCCACAGTAAAAAAAATGACAATAAAGGTTATCTATCTTATCTTATCTTATCTTATCTTATCTTATCTTATCTTATCTTATCTTATCTTATCTTATCTTATCTTATCTTATCTCATCTCATCTCATCTCATCTCATCTCATCTCATCTCATCATCTCATCTCATCTTATCATCTTATCTTAAGAACACCAATGCTGACATCCCCTAAACTCCACTGGAGATGTTACCTAGCCTGGTAACGAAACGTTTGGAAACCAACCCAGAAGCTCGGAGAACTAATCTTCACTCTGACTTATAGGTGCTCTTGAGAAAGCACAAAAGCTGAGGGAACTGCCTTTTTTTTTTCTTTAAAATTTCAAGATAAACTCTTCCAAGTCATCTCTTTTTCTCACTCTCTGTTAACCCATTGTTATCAAGGAAGGAGATTTGAATTTAAAAATGCCATTAAAGTAGGTCAAAGTATTGCTGATTTCTTTATCTGAAATTCATCCAGCAGACATGAATAATACACAATCCCGAATGTTTTCTTCATTGGCAAACTTCTTGTTCCTGAGGTTAACCCTGTCCTTTTTAATGACTAGAGACCCTTTCCAAACATTAAGTCTCTGAGGTCTGGCAGTGGGAATGGCAAAGGACTGTGCTGAATTTTGGCATTAAATGAGGAATGGAAGGCCATCCAAGGGGACCACATCTGATCACGGCTTTGTCGTGATTCCGTGCCAGCCTGTGTTCCCAACAGCTGAGTCTGAGGAATCTGAGGAGGAGGTGGAGGAGGCATTTGAAGGGCCATCAGGGTCAGAGGGAGGCTCTGATGAATTACAGGACTCACAGCTTGATGAAGAGCCTGGGCCCTCCAGTCGTGTTCCTGATGAAGCTCAGCTGTGTGAGGGGACTGAGTCAGACTCAGAAGACGCACACCTGATGGACTTGCTAATTGATGCTCGCGCACGCAGGCAATTAGCAAGAGTAAATCAACAGCAGTCAATGGGACAACTCCAGAGAAAACGGAGAAGGCATTGAGAGGCCTTGGAACTCTCAGGCAACCATTTGTAAGAACTTCCAGGGATCATGGTCTGTTTGTTTTACCGATGAATGTTTTGTTTAAACTCCTGCTCTGTCTGATTTTTTAACCAATTATCTGTTGGAAAAGTATTCTGTTGTTTTTGTTTTTGAGCAAACTTATCAGGACGGTTTTTGTAATAAAAAGGTGTTGGTTTTCCCAGCCTACTGTTAAAGAGGGGTTTGTTTTTGAGACGCAACAAAGACGGACATAGGCTGGGACAGAACAGGCTTACCCATTGTCAGCTGCCACTTTATGTTTGCTTGTGCTTCGCCACATTATGATGACAGACTGTCACGAACTGTAGGGAAGGAGAAATGCAAAGGGGAAAATGAAAGTAAGTTCTGTATCTCTTCGAGAAGCTGCTTCAAGGTCACTTGGCATACCAGCTAGGTATCATCCTGTACCTGAACCGACTATTAGGAAGACATCCTGCCTAAACTTGACTAGTCACATGGGGATGGGCAATGGGAGGCAGCTAAGGGAGGGAAAAGTTGAACTAGAGGATTTTGGTCCGTGATGCTCCGATCTGGCTATGCATTACTGCAATATACTTGACTTCTAATAAACTATACCAGTGATGGTGGACCTTTTAGAGACCGAGTGCCCAAACTGCAACCCAAAACCCACTTATTTATTGCCAGGTGCCAGGTGGGGGTGGCCCATTGGGTGGCGTGGCTGTGGTGGTCATGGCAGATTGGGTGGGTGTGACCAAGGTGGGCGTGGTCACCTCAATGTTGCTCATGGGGAGGGACACCTGTGGGGGGTGGGCAGGGTTGGGGGAGATCCAGGGGGTCTCTGGCAGGTGAGGCAGTAGGCAGGAGACTCATCCTGCAGGGTGAGATGAGGCAGGGTAGGGGTGCCATTGACATGGGGCGAGGCAGGGGCCAGGGCGGCTGCTGCCTGACACCATCAGCCCCCACACAGAGGCCAGCGAGCACATATGGGCCAACGGTGTCCATCAGCAGCCACAGCCTGCCGGCCCCTCCACCGGCACACTCTGGTGCTCCGCAGCCGCCGCCAGCAGTTCAAAGAAGCCACCTCTGAGCTGGATGGCCGGCTGACAGCTGAGGAGGCGATGCAGTGGGTCGTGCCCAGGAAAAGGAGAGCATGTGAGGCCAGGAGGGACTGGGGGGAGGGAAAACAGCCGTGTCGGGATGGATCCAGCCACGTGGGACCTCGGCGAGTTAGCAGGCGGCTGGTTGAAGAGGGACAGTTGCCATCTCTGGGGCATGGCGTGTGTGCCCACAGAGAAGGCTCTGAGTGCCGCCTCTGGCACGCGTGCCATAGGTTCGCCACCACTGAACTATACCTTTCTCAACAAATAGAACTAGAGGTTTAAGTTGTGGCAGGTCTGATACCAATATCAGTTTTTGGGTGGACACTATAAATCTAAAGCTTAACTCCAGGCAGGGTTCTTCCTTGGAAATACCATTTAGTCCAACAAATCTACAACCTTTATGAATTCTATAATTTTTCTTCTTCAGTTGGGACAGAAATTAACAAATAGCTCCAAGTACCTATTTAATATAGGAATATCTTTTAGCTCTTTCCTTTGATTGTCATTTTTCAGCTTGCTGCCAAAGCGATCTTATTTGTTTTATGGTTTTAATCTGCCTGGTAGCCTTAGTTTTGCCAGCAGATGACAAAGGTGATTTAAAACATTGAAAACAAGCTTTGACTGACATCAAGATTTTGCATAGAATATTGTGATTTCCTTTTTAATCAGATGTGACCCAGCCTCAGGGCTGTTCCGTTGGAGGAGGATATATTTTGCAGGTGAAGCATGGAAAAGATTGCTGGAGTGAAAATAGATCAAAAACAGCTTGTGTTGGAGAGAGAGAAAAATGAGATTTTTCAGATGAATTGGGGTATATCCAATAACAGGCATTTGGGGAGGGGGACTCAGACCAGGTTCTGACCATTATGCTGGAGGACATAATCCGCCCCCCCCCAAATGGATGAACGTAGCACTGAACTGATTAAATTGCCTTTCATTTAAATGTTATTAGACTAGACTTTGATCATGAATTTAATAATTTTCCCCATCTATCACCTTAAATATTACAATTTATTCACAAGTTATGGAGCTTCCTGGGCTATCAGCAACCCTAAGGCTCCAAGCTTGACAGAGATGTCTGCAGAGGGAGGTCCAAAAAGTTAAAATGGCCGATTAAAACCCTG
>NW_015396382.1:0-8348 GCF_001527695.2 Protobothrops mucrosquamatus
ACTCAAGATGGGAAAATATACACAATACTCCTTCTTCCTGCTATTTCCCTGTAAAGTGGATTAGGCTGAGAATAAATAGTTGCCCCAGAGTCACCTGGGCATTACACGCCTACAGTAGGACTAGAACTCAGAGTCTCCCGGTGATTGGCCCAAAGTCACCCATCTGGCTTTAATGCCTAAGGCAGGACTAGAACTCAGAATCTCCTGGTTTCTAGGCCTGCGCCTTCATGGATACAGTACACCACTCTGGCTTACTGTCAGAATAAGATCCGTTCAGGAGCCATATGATGGACAGAACCTGGCTTAACAAGCTATTATGTTGACGCAGAATGTTGTGCACGGAACTCGCCAAAAGTGACACACACGGAGCAGCATTCAGCTAAAGGTTAGCGACTAGTTTAGTGCATTATGAGGTATGTGAGCTTCCTTCCTGCCAATCTGTGAACCTAATTAAGGGGCATGTGTGACTGCAGGCCCTGTGCAGCCTCCACTCTCTTCCCTAGGCGAGCATCACAATAACCCTCCCGTGTAGATTTTGAGACTTTGGGAAAAGTTCAGAGAAGAGCAACTAAGATGATCCAAGGCCCGGAGACTAAAACATATGAAGAACGGCTGCAGGATTTGGGAATGGCCAGTCTAGAGAAAAGAAAGACTAGCAGGGGGGACATGATAGCAGTCTTCCAGTATTTGAGGGGGCTGCCACAAAGAAGAGGGGGTCAAATTATTCTCCAAAGCACCAGAGGGCAGGACAAGAAACAATGGATGGAAACTAAACAAGGAAAGAAGCAACCTGGAATTAAGGAGAAACTTCCTAACAGTGAGGACAATTAACCAGTGGAACAACTTGCCTCCAGAAGTTATGGGCGCTCCATCACTGGAGGTTTTAAAAAAGAGACTGGGCGGTCACCTGTCTGAAATGGTACAGGGTCTCTCCTGCTTGAGCAGGGGGTTGGACCACTAGAAGACCTCCAAGGTTCCTCTCAACTCTGATGATGATGATGATGATGATGATGATGATGATGATGATGATGATAATAATAATAATAATAATAATAATAATAATAGTAAAGTTGGAAGGGACCTTGGAGGTCATCTAGTCCAACCCCCTGCTCAGGCAGGAAACCCTATACCATTTCAGACAAATGGCTGTCCAGTCTCTTCTTAAAAACCTCCAGTGTTGGAGCATTCACCGCTTCTGGAGGCAGGTTGTTCCACTGGTTAATTGTTCTGACTGTCAGGAAGTTTCTCCTTAGTTCTAAGTTGCTTTTCTCCTTGATTAGTTTCCATCCGTTGCTTCTTGTCCTGCCTTCAGGAGCTTTGGAGAAGAGCTTGACTCCCTCTGATGATGATGGTGTAGGCGACCCTGGAAGGCTGCACCTGTTTGGGAGGACCCGAAGAGCCGAACCGCCCGGCGAGTCTCGGGGCAGCGCTGGGGGACTCGCAAAGGACATCAAAGAGCTCCGAGTTTGCAGGAACCTCCAGTGGCGGGTCGTTCCCGCGGAGGGGGCGGCCGAGGGCGCGCGGGCGGGGTGGGGGCGGGGCGGGGGGCGTCGCCGCTGCTCTCGCGCCCCGCCTNCGGGGGGGGGGAGGAGGAGGCGGCGCCTGGCGCGGTGGGGCCGCCCCCACATTCAGATGCAAAAACCCGCCCCGGCCGGGCCCGCCCCCCAGTCCCTCCGCCCCGGCAGCCAGCCTCGCTCGCGTGCGCGCCCGCGCCCTTTGCAAACTTCCCGGCCCGCGGAGAAGTTCCTCTTTCCGCAGCGCCGCCGAGCCAAGCGAGCCAGCCGAGCCCCCCGGGAGGAGCCCTCCGCCCCGACAGCCGCCGCCAGGAGGACCCGTCCCGTCCCGTCCGGAGCCGGCGCCGGGAGCCCCTCGGCCGGGGCGCCGCAGGATCACGCGGCGGGGATGCAGCCCCTGCGGGGAGGGAGCCGCCGCCGCCTCCCGGGGCTGCTGCTGCTGCTCCTGCTGCTGCTGGCGGTGCTGCCCGCCTTCGCCGCAGGTACGCCGTCCGTCCGTCCGTCCGGTGGGAGGGAGGGCGGCTTCTCCGCGCTGGGTCTCCTCCGGACAGGGGCGGGGAAGGCGAGGTTCGGGGCGGCGATGCTGATGCTGGCGCCGGCGGGGGAGCTTCCCTGGACGGGCGCAGTCTACCTTGGCGGGCCGGCCGGCACGGATCCCCGGGGGGCTCAGACGGGTCGGCCGCCCTTCTTGCGGGGGAGGGGGGACCTGCTCCCCCCCCATCGCCTCCCGCGGCGGTGGATGATGGGAAGGGGAGTGGCGCCGTCGGCGGGCCGGGGGACCAGGGGCCGGAGGGAGGCGGGCGCCTTGCAACGGGGCGGAAGAGCGGGGCCCGGGCCGCCTCCGCTGACCCGCCGCTCACCCCGCCGGAGGAAGAGCCGCTTCGCGGGCGCCGCTTCTCCCTTCTCTCTCTCGGAGCGACTCCGCTCCTCGGAAGGAAACCGACCCGACCGGCTCGCCGGCTTCCCTCCCGGCGGCTTTTGTGGGCTGGCTCGCCTTTGGAAGGGGGGGGGAGCTGCCCCCGCCCCCCCTCCTCCTCCACCGGCCGGGAACCATGGGAGCGGGAGTCCCTGCCGACCCGGTCGCCCGGGGTTTTTGCAGAGCCCGCTCCGAAGTGCGCGCCGTCGTTAAGGACTCTGGGCGGGCGCGGCCGGTGGGCAACCGGGGCAGGGGCGCCGGGGCTGGGCCGGGCAAGGGCGGGTGGGGGGGGGCTGCCGGGGGCGCCCCCAGAAGCCGGACCGGGGGCCGCGGGAGTTGCTTCTGCCCTCCTGAAGCCTTCCCGGGGGGGGAGGTGGAGAGGAGGCGGCAGCTTTTGCCGGTGCAGCAGCTCGAAAGGCTGAAACAGAAGTGCAAGCTAGCCCGCCTGCCTTTTGGCCACAGCGTGTGTGTGTGTGTGTGTGTGTGTGTGTGTGTGTGTGTGTGTGTGTGTTTTGCTCAATCCTTTTGTGAATGTGCGTCAGATTTCCTGTCCTCCCTTGTAGCCTCTCTGCAACCCCCCCCCCCCGCCCTCTCTTCCTTTTTCTGGTTTTTTAACTGATGACTTGCAGGGCTGGGTGGGCTGTTAAAAAAAGTGTGATTTTGGGGAAAAGCAGCGGAGGTAAAGAAAGAAAGAAAGAGAAAGGAAAGAAAGAAAGAAAAAGAAAGAAAGAGAGAGAGAAAGAAAAGAAAGAAAGAGAAAAGAAAGAAAGAAAGAAAAAGAAAGAAAGAAAAAGAGAGAGAGAGAAAAGAAAGAAAGAAAGAAAGAAAAAGAGAGAGAGAAAGAAAGAAAAGAAAGAAAGAAAGAAAGAAAGAAAGAAAGAAAGAAAGAAAGAAAGAAAAGACCTGTGGGTTTTCAAAGGCCAACGACTGGGGGGGGGGAGAGCCAGTGCTGCACACACCTGCAGCCCCTCTCCTTCCCCCCCCCCCAGGCTTGGTCTTCTGCTGAATTTGGCTGGGTCCTTGGAGGGGGCAGCTGCTGTGAGTGACCGATCCTCTGAAGGAAGGGTTTGAAGTGAAATCACAGTTGTTGGGGAGCCACGTGGTGCGCCCCTTAATCAGGGACACCAGACACGGTTGTGTGTGGTATGTACACACACACAGGTGAGGCGCAGGAGCTCCTGAGCTTCTGGGTGGATTGGGGGTTCATGAGTCAGTTGGTTCAGCCCAAACAATCCAGGCACCCCCCCCATACTCCCCCTAAGCCTTCCGTAGTTGCCATCCTCCTGGCTTGGTATGATGGGGATTGTAGTCCAGCACGCTCAGGAAGGCTGCCTCGGATCCTTGCCAGCCAGCCAGAGACAGAAATTGCCTCCGGGTAGCTATTTGGAGCACCAGAGGTGGGAGACCCGGGTTCAGATCTTGCAGAGGGTCACCTGAGGGTTTCGCGCCCATCTGGTGGGGTCCAGGCCTTCAGAGTCAGAATAGAGCTGGAAAGGGACCTTGGAGGTCTTCTAGTCCAGCCCCCTGCTCAAGCAGGAGACCCTAGACCAGGGGTGGGGGACCTTAGCTCTTTTATGACTTGTGGACTTCAGTTCCCAGAATGCTGGCTCAGGAATTCTGGGAGTTGAAGTCCACAAGGCATAAAAGAGCCAAAGTTCCCTCCCCCTGCCCTAGACCACTCCAGACAAGTGGCTGTCCAGTCTCTTCTTAAAAACCCTCCAGTGATGAAGCACCCACAACGTCTGAAGGCCAGCGGTGGTGACTTAGGAAGGTCCTTCATCATCGTGGCCCTTCTCTCTCTGGAGAGGCTGATTCAGACATCGGAAAGGAAGCGGGGAATGGAAACCGGAGCTTTCTTAAGGAAGGAGGCGTCTTCTGCCCCGGGGGCTGTTCTCGGGCAACCCCAAATGCGGGCGGGCTGCCCCCCCCTCGCCTTCCGCCTCTGCCTTTCGGGAAGTGAAGAGGAAGTCGGTTCGGGCTTCCTGGGGCAGCGTCTGGTTTCGCTTTTGCGGGTTTTGTTTTTTTTTCCCCCTTTGCAAAGGGCAATTCCAGCTTTGTACTGTACAGGTGGTCCTCGACGTTACGACCACGACTGAGCCCCAAACCTTCGTGGTTAACCGAGAGACTTGGGCTAAGCGAGTTTTGCCCCATCGTTACGAGCTTTCCTGCCCCGGTTGTTAAGTGAATCGCTGCAGTGGATAAGTTAAGTCAGCCGGTTGTTAAGTGAATCGGGCTCCCCCAGATTGGCTTTGCTGGTCAGAAGGTTGCAAAAAATGGGATCTCTTGGGACATAGCGACCGTCATAAGTATTTACTGTGTATGTGTGTGTGTGTGTGTGTGTCATGTGCAGGTAGCCTGGCTTGTGTTTCTTCCTGGGTGCCTGCTCGGTCCACTCCGGCCGGCCGGCAGCAGGCACCTCCCCAGGGACAGGGTGGGGGGGCGGCTCCGATCCCCCCTTTGTCTGGGCAGGCACTGCCGAGCGGCCCAGCTGTTGCTTTTTCCCACGCGGCGAGTAGGAAAGGCCGAGTAACTGCCAAGCCAGACGGGGTGGTGGTGGGGGGCGTTGCTCCAGGAGGGTGGTGCACGTGTCTCTCCCCCCCCCTTGGAAAGAAAGAAAAGGGGGCATTTGCACAGCCCCAAAGCCCTATCTGGGAGCATCTTAACAGAGCCTCAGGTGTGCTTGTAACCTTTGCCAATGTTGTTCTGCTTTGGGGGGGGGGGGTCAGGGCTGCTCAGATTTTAGGAGCCCACAAGTTTTCTCCCTTTCTGATGGAAGCAGAGACCACCCCTGATAGTTGGGCCCTCTTCTCCCCCAGTACAAAGGGACGAAAAGTCACACACACACACACACACACACACACACCCATGACATACTTGTGCATGCTAAAAAAAAGGGCTGGGCCTTTGATGGCATGGTGATGGAGGCCATCGTGATATTTTTGATCCCCCTTCCCTGAAGACCCCCCCCCCAGTGGGTCTTCAGAGGGGCATCCTGGGCTGAACCCTCATGGATTGGAGGGTTTGATGTGGTGATTTACATGAGCCAGACACGATGGCTTCTTTAGCAAATTATGGCTTAGCTTAATGTAGGAATTCTTTTGGAGGCTTAGCGTTGCTCCACTTTTTTTTTCCTGCAGTGATGGGTCATTCCATATTCTTTTAAGCTAGATTGGTCTATGACAGTATTGTTTTAGTAGACTAAAAGAATGTTTTTAAGTTTGGGCAAGCATAATTTTGCTTTCTGCTGGTCTTTGACTCCAAGTTGATTTATTTTCCTCTGTAACGCCTTTGGGGTACTTTTGAGAGACTGTTGAGACTCTGGAAAGAGTGCAGAGAAGAGCAACAAAGATGATTAGGGGACTGGAGGCTAAAACATGAAGAACAGTTGCAGGAATTGGACATGTCTAGTCTAGTGAAAAGAAAAACTTGGGCTAACATGATAGCAGTCTTCCAATGTTTGAGGGGCTGCCTCCAAAGCACCAACAGGCAAGACAAGAGACAATGGATGGAAACTAATCAAGGAGAGAAGCAACCTGGAATTAAGGAGAAACTTCCTAACAGTGAGGACAATTATCCAGCTGGCCTTCAAAAGTTGTGGGTGCTCCATCACTGCAGCCTTTTAAAAAAGAGACTGGACAGACACTTGTCTGGAATGGTATATAGGGTTTCCTGCTTCAGCAAAGGGTTGAGCTAGAAGACCTCCAAGGTCCCTTCAACTCTGTTATTTGGTTACTTACCAGGCAGAAGAAGATTGCTCAAGTCTGCATTTGGTGGTTCACCAAAGTGGGACGATAAATCAACTTGTTAAGATGCTCTGAGAGAAAAAAAAAACCTCTTCCTTATTTCTTTAGAGGATTTGAAAGTAACCAGGTCATTTTCTTCCGGTTCACAAATGCTTCCATATCAAGTCACCTAGGAACAATTCTTCCTCATTGCAGGCAATTAAAGCAAATGTGCATTTAATGCCTAACCCAAACAGAGGCCTCTGTTTTAGCAGTTTATGGTTTTTTTTGCATCACACTGGTTTCCTTTATTGCACTTTTTACAAATAATAAATCTTGATTTCATTGGACGACTTGGAAGGCTAGCAACTCTTCCTGTACTTACATGCAGCTTGATTGTGGCTTAGCATAATGTGCAAAGCTGCTGTAGTTGGTAAACCTATAATCCTCTGTTAATATGTGCCAAACCAATTAACTATGTGAACCACGGATCTCTAAACTGTGGCTTAATGTGCTGTGCAGACCAGGTCAAATGGTCCTATTTAGAAGCCCAATCTGTGATTGGCATCTTTCTTGATGTTTTATAAAAATTTCCCTTTTTAAAAAAATATGACCTTTACTAATCTGTCAAAAAAGTCAACTGCTCTTCCTGCCAGTGGCTGTTCAGAAAAAAATATATGTTCCTGAAACTTCTCACAGCCAAACCAATTTTGAGTTGATTCAGGCAGCCTGACAAAACTATTTTCGGGGTTAACAAAATACATTTATCCTGTTGACAGAACATGCAGTGCCCAAACCAACAAGGGGAAACCGAGTCTAGTCTGTTAGTTTGCTCCGTGAAGTCCCCACAACACCCTGGCCCACAAATGACTGAATCCTAGTTTTACCCTTAGGTGGGGATGTTTGGTGAAGTTAGCCCATGTGCAATCGTCATAATTTATGATTTTCAACCTTGGCCACTTTAACATGCGTGGGCTTCAGCCAGGATGCTGAATTATGCTTAGTTATTCTTGTAGAAACAAAGTCTTCTTTGAGTTAAACTGACTTTACAGACAGGTCCATAGAGCAGCGCTGTTTAAGCTTGACCGCTTTAAGGTGTTTGGACTTCAACTCCCAGAATTCCCCAGCCAGCATGGCTGGCTGGGGAATTCTGGGAATTGAAGTCCACATATCGTGAAACGGCCAAGCTTGAAAAACTCTTGTGTCAGAGATGCTGTGGCTAAGTTGAAACACAGTTTCCCATAATGGAGGAAGGAGCGTGGAACTTGGCGTCCGTTTAATTTGGCTCAGATTGTCATCTTCAGAGATTGAAGACACCAACCGTGGTCCTGGCAGGTATTAGAATCTCAGATGACTCGTAGCCCAGAGATGCTGGAATTATAGCGAGGGTTGGCTCCCCCCCCCCGTCCTGTCTGACGAAGTCCCAGTTGCCATCCCATAATGCCAGTCCATCCCATGAAGCAGATTTTCCTTTTTATCTGCTTTGTTCAGAGAGAAATCTCCAGAAGAGATACCATTTTTTTTTAATGAGAACTGCTAAGCTGGAATTTCCTGGGTGGGTTTCTTTAGGATCCCCCCTCTCCCCCCCCACAAAGCAACTTGGTTGATCTCGGAATAGCTAAGCAGGGGTAGAGCCAAGACCACTTAGCACTAGGAATGGGGGGGGGAATCCCATGCTGGGAAGGGCAAGTGGCACACCACAGATAGTCATTTACACAATCATGTATGAAGCTGAGGAAACTCAAACTTTTCAGGGGCCTTCCTTGGTGTGTAGCAAGCCATTCTTTTAGGATAAAGAACTAGTTTGATCTAGTGGTTTAAGGCACAGGCTAGGACAGGGGTCTTCAAACTTGGCCCTTTTATGACTTGTGGACTTCAATTCCCAGAATTCCTCAGCCAGCGTGCCTGGCTGAGGAATTCTGAAAGTCCACAAGTCATAAAAGGGCCGAGTTTGAAGACCCCTGTCTTAAATCTAACAAACAAAATGGAGGCTGGCTGAGGAATTCTGGGAGTTGAAGTCCTCAAGTCATAAAAGGGCCAGGTTTGAAGACCCCTGTCTTAAATCTAACAAACAAAATGGAGGCTGGCTGAGGAATTCTGGGAGCTGAAGTCCACAAGTCATAAAAGGGCCAGGTTTGAAGACCCCTGTCTTAAATCTAACAAACAAAATGGAGGCTGGCTGAGGAATTCTGGGAG
>NW_015396383.1:0-1637 GCF_001527695.2 Protobothrops mucrosquamatus
CGTTTGAGAAGTGGAATTGTTCAATAATGTGACCATGTCTTGCCAATGGAAAATAATTGCTTCATGGACCCCCTGCACAGTTTGAACAGGACTTATAAATGACAGGCATTCTGTGGAGATCCAACACAATGAATTTTCTGGCTGAAAAGATCAAACATTGTTTTTTGAAATAAAGAAAACAGTCATCCTCGTAGGTAATGGTGACTCTTCAAAGCACATCGGCTCGCATGACAACGTTTGTTAAGAATATTGGTTTATATGTGGAGCTAAAAGGAGACCAAGTGTGCTAATGATTAAATACTGTTTGTTTTGCTTTGCTTTTGCTTTGGGGCATCAGAGGCTGGTTCATTTTGTGCTGGGCTATTGATTGAGTGTACTGTTTACAAGCTTAGGAGCCATGTTGACATAGTGGTTAAAATGCAGTATTGCAGGCTAACTCTGCTCACAGCCTGGAATTCAGTCTTGACTGGCTCAAGGTTGATTCATCCTTCCATCCTTCCAATGTCAGTGAAATGAGGATCCAGATCAGTGGTTCTCAACCTTTTTAATGCTGCGACCCCCAACCGGTCGTAAGTCGAGGAGTAAACCGGTCGTAAATCGAGGACTAAACCGGTCATAAGTCGAGGACTAAACCGGTCATAAGTCGAGGACTTTCCCTGCCTGGGAGCGCCATGCATGCGTGGTTCCGCCCCCTGCGCCGGCCAAGGCGTAGCTGGCAAGCGGCAGAGATGGAGCAGGCCGACCACCAGCTGGCCCAGCTCAAGGGAGGTAAGGCACCCACCGGAAAAGGGGAAAAAAATGGCGGAAAGCCTTGCTTGGCGACCCCCGTGAAATGGTCGATCGACCCCAAATGGGGTCACGACCCATAGGTTGAGAACCACTGATCCAGATTGTTGGGGGCAATTTGCTGACATTCGTAAACCACCCAGAGAATGTGCTGTTCAGGGAACATTCTGATCTGAAGAGCTACAACACAGCCTATAGAACTAAGGATGTTCACAATAACAATTCTGGCAGCTCAAGATTCCTATAGCACAGCGGTCTTCAAACTTGGCCCTTTTATGATTTGTGGACTTCAACTCCCAGAATTCCTCAGCCAGACACGCTGGCTGAGGAATTCTGGGAGTTGAAGTCCACGTCATAAAAGGGCCAAATTTGAAGATCCCTGTGCTATAGCACAATGGATAGAAGGAGAATTACTCTGGACACCAACCTCTTGGTTCATATCTGATGCCACCCCATAATGTGGTTTGACTTGGTTTGGGATTTGTAGGCATTCTGATTGGGAAAAGACAGGTTTGTGCACAATGTTCTGAATATATGCCAATTTCACATGGTAGGAACTCATTTATCTGAATTTTAAATGTATATTCAAGCCTGAGGGCCAGCATGTGTTCAATTTATAAGTGTGAGCCTATTTTTAGATTTAGATTTAGATTTTAGATTTTTAGATTTTATTAAATTTATACCCCGCCCTTCTCCCGGAGGACTCAGGGCGGCTTACAGCCAGTTTAAAACAGTGATACAATACAAAATTTAAAAAGATTAAAAATACTATTTAAATTTGGCCGCTTCTACTAAAAATTTAATTTAAAACCCCTTTAAAATACCCCTAGGCCAGTCCTGCCTGCTGAAAT